>NW_026908199.1:0-42856 GCF_033978785.1 Entelurus aequoreus | reverse complement strand
GTACTTAGAAAAAATCCAATTTTTTTTTTTTTTTTTTTTTTTTTCTAATTGTCCAATCGAGAGAAGGAAAAAGAGGTGATTTTTAGCCTCTCTCGATTTTGTACTTAGAAAAAATCCAAATTTTTTTTTTTTTTTTTCCGTTTTTTTCTAAGTGTCCTGATCGAGAGAAGGAAAAAGAGGTGATTTTTAGCCCTCTCTCGATTTTGTACTTAGAAAAAATCCAATTTTTTTTTTTTTTTTTTTTTCTAAGTGTCCGATCGAGAGAAGGAAAAAGAGGTGATTTTTAGCCTCTCTCGATTTTGTACTTAGAAAAAATCCAAATTTTTTTTTTTTTTTTTCCGTTTTTTTTCTAAGTGTCTGATCGAGAGAAGGAAAAAGAGGTGATTTTTAGCCTCTCTCGATTTTGTACTTAGAAAAAATCCAATTTTTTTTTTTTTTTTTTTTTTCTAAGTGTCCGATCGAGAGAAGGAAAAAGAGGTGATTTTTAGCCTCTCTCGATTTTGTACTTAGAAAAAATCCAATTTTTTTTTTTTTTTTTTTGTTTTTTTTCTAAGTGTCCTGATCGAGAGAAGGAAAAAGAGGTGATTTTTAGCCTCTCTCGATTTTGTACTTAGAAAAAATCCAATTTTTTTTTTTTTTTTTCCGTTTTTTTTCTAAGTGTCTGATCGAGAGAAGGAAAAAGAGGTGATTTTTAGCCTCTCTCGATTTTGTACTTAGAAAAAATCAAATTTTTTTTTTTTTTTTTCCGTTTTTTTTCTAAGTGTCTGATCGAGAGAAGGAAAAAGAGGTGATTTTTAGCCTCTCTCGATTTTGTACTTAGAAAAAATCCAATTTTTTTTTTTTTTTTTCCGTTTTTTTTCTAAGTGTCTGATCGAGAGAAGGAAAAAGAGGTGATTTTTAGCCTCTCTCGATTTTGTACTTAGAAAAAATCCAAATTTTTTTTTTTTTTTCCGTTTTTTTTCTAAGTGTCTGATCGAGAGAAGGAAAAAGAGGTGATTTTTAGCCTCTCTCGATTTTGTACTTAGAAAAAATCCAATTTTTTTTTTTTTTTTTTTTTTTCTAAGTGTCCGATCGAGAGAAGGAAAAAGAGGTGATTTTTAGCCTCTCTCGATTTTGTACTTAGAAAAAATCCAAATTTTTTTTTTTTTTTTTTCCGTTTTTTTTCTAAGTGTCTGATCGAGAGAAGGAAAAAGAGGTGATTTTTAGCCTCTCTCGATTTTGTACTTAGAAAAAATCCAAATTTTTTTTTTTTTTCTTTTTTTTTCTAAGTGTCCGATCGAGAGAAGGAAAAAGAGGTGATTTTTAGCCTCTCTCGATTTTGTACTTAGAAAAAATCCAAATTTTTTTTTTTTTTCCGTTTTTTTTCTAAGTGTCTGATCGAGAGAAGGAAAAAGAGGTGATTTTTAGCCTCTCTCGATTTTGTACTTAGAAAAAATCCAAATTTTTTTTTTTTTTTTTTTTTTTTCTAAGTGTCCGATCGAGAGAAGGAAAAAGAGGTGATTTTTAGCCTCTCTCGATTTTGTACTTAGAAAAAATCAAATTTTTTTTTTTTTTTTTTTTTTTCTAAGTGTCTGATCGAGAGAAGGAAAAAGAGGTGATTTTTAGCCTCTCTCGATTTTGTACTTAGAAAAAATCCAAATTTTTTTTTTTTTTTTTCCGTTTTTTTTCTAAGTGTCTGATCGAGAGAAGGAAAAAGAGGTGATTTTTAGCCTCTCTCGATTTTGTAGTTAGAAAAAATCCAAATTTTTTTTTTTTTTTTTCCGTTTTTTTCTAAGTGTCTGATCGAGAGAAGGAAAAAGAGGTGATTTTTAGCCTCTCTCGATTTTGTACTTAGAAAAAATCCAATTTTTTTTTTTTTTTTTTTTTTTCTAATTGTCCAATCGAGAGAAGGAAAAAGAGGTGATTTTTAGCCTCTCTCGATTTTGTACTTAGAAAAAATCCAATTTTTTTTTTTTTTTTTTCCGTTTTTTTTCTAAGTGTCTGATCGAGAGAAGGAAAAAGAGGTGATTTTTAGCCTCTCTCGATTTTGTACTTAAAAAAAATCCAAATTTTTTTTTTTTTTTTTCCGTTATTTTTCTAAGTGTCTGATCGAGAGAAGGAAAAAGAGGTGATTTTTAGCCTCTCTCGATTTTGTACTTAGAAAAAATCCAAATTTTTTTTTTTTTTTTTTCCGTTTTTTTCTAAGTGTCTGATCGAGAGAAGGAAAAAGAGGTGATTTTTAGCCTCTCTCGATTTTGTAGTTAGAAAAAATCCAATTTTTTTTTTTTTTTTTCCGTTTTTTTTCTAAGTGTCTGATCGAGAGAAGGAAAAAGAGGTGATTTTTAGCCTCTCTCGATTTTGTACTTAGAAAAAATCCCATTTTTTTTTTTTTTTTTTTTTTTTTTCTAATTGTCCAATCGAGAGAAGGAAAAAGAGGTGATTTTTAGCCTCTCTCGATTTTGTACTTAGAAAAAATCCAAATTTTTTTTTTTTTTTTTCCGTTTTTTTTTCTAAGTGTCTGATCGAGAGAAGGAAAAAGAGGTGATTTTTAGCCTCTCTCGATTTTGTACTTAAAAAAAATCCAAATTTTTTTTTTTTTTTTTTTTTTCTAAGTGTCCGATCGAGAGAAGGAAAAAGAGGTGATTTTTAGCCTCTCTCGATTTTGTACTTAGAAAAAATCCAAATTTTTTTTTTTTTTTTTCCGTTTTTTTTCTAAGTGTCTGATCGAGAGAAGGAAAAAGAGGTGATTTTTAGCCTCTCTCGATTTTGTACTTAGAAAAAATCCAAATTTTTTTTTTTTTTTTTTCTAAGTGTCCGATCGAGAGAAGGAAAAAGAGGTGATTTTTAGCCTCTCTCGATTTTGTAGTTAAAAAAATTCCAAATTTTTTTTTTTTTTTTTTTCCGTTTTTTTTCTAAGTGTCTGATCGAGAGAAGGAAAAAGAGGTGATTTTTAGCCTCTCTCGATTTTGTACTTAGAAAAAATCCAATTTTTTTTTTTTTTTTTTTTTTTTTCTAATTGTCCAATCGAGAGAAGGAAAAAGAGGTGATTTTTAGCCTCTCTCAATTTGTACTTAGAAAAAATCCAAATTTTTTTTTTTTTTTTTCCGTTTTTTTTCTAAGTGTCTGATCGAGAGAAGGAAAAAGAGGTGATTTTTAGCCTCTCTCGATTTTGTAGTTAGAAAAAATCCAAATTTTTTTTTTTTTTTTTTCCGTTTTTTTTTCTAAGTGTCTGATCGAGAGAAGGAAAAAGAGGTGATTTTTAGCCTCTCTCGATTTTGTACTTAGAAAAAATCCAAATTTTTTTTTTTTTTTTTTTTTTTTTTTCTAAGTGTCCGATCGAGAGAAGGAAAAAGAGGTGATTTTTAGCCTCTCTCGATTTTGTACTTAGAAAAAATCCAAATTTTTTTTTTTTTTTTTCCGTTTTTTTTCTAAGTGTCTGATCGAGAGAAGGAAAAAGAGGTGATTTTTAGCCTCTCTCGATTTTGTACTTAGAAAAAATCCAAATTTTTTTTTTTTTTTCCCGTTTTTTTTCTAAGTGTCTGATCGAGAGAAGGAAAAAGAGGTGATTTTTAGCCTCTCTCGATTTTGTACTTAGAAAAAATCCAATTTTTTTTTTTTTTTTTTTTTTTTTCTAAGTGTCTCGATCGAGAGAAGGAAAAAGAGGTGATTTTTAGCCTCTCTCGATTTTGTACTTAGAAAAAATCCAAATTTTTTTTTTTTTTTTTCCGTTTTTTTCTAAGTGTCTGATCGAGAGAAGGAAAAAGAGGTGATTTTTAGCCTCTCTCGATTTTGTACTTAGAAAAAATCCAAATTTTTTTTTTTTTTTTTTTTTTTTTTTTCTAAGTGTCCGATCGAGAGAAGGAAAAAGAGGTGATTTTTAGCCTCTCTCGATTTTGTACTTAGAAAAAATCCAAATTTTTTTTTTTTTTCCGTTTTTTTTCTAAGTGTCTGATCGAGAGAAGGAAAAAGAGGTGATTTTTAGCCCTCTCTCGATTTTGTACTTAGAAAAAATCCAAATTTTTTTTTTTTTTTTTTTTTTTCTAAGTGTCCGATCGAGAGAAGAAAAAGAGGTGATTTTTAGCCTCTCTCGATTTTGTACTTAGAAAAAATCCAAATTTTTTTTTTTTTTTTCCGTTTTTTTTCTAAGTGTCTGATCGAGAGAAGGAAAAAGAGGTGATTTTTAGCCTCTCTCGATTTTGTACTTAGAAAAAATCCAAATTTTTTTTTTTTTTTTCCGTTTTTTTTCTAAGTGTCTGATCGAGAGAAGGAAAAAGAGGTGATTTTTAGCCTCTCTCGATTTTGTACTTAGAAAAAATCCAATTTTTTTTTTTTTTTTTCCGTTTTTTTTCTAAGTGTCTGATCGAGAGAAGGAAAAAGAGGTGATTTTTAGCCTCTCTCGATTTTGTACTTAGAAAAAAATCCAAATTTTTTTTTTTTTTTTTTTTTTTTTCTAAGTGTCCGATCGAGAGAAGGAAAAAGAGGTGATTTTTAGCCTCTCTCGATTTTGTACTTAGAAAAAATCCAAATTTTTTTTTTTTTTTTTTTTTCTAAGTGTCCGATCGAGAGAAGGAAAAAGAGGTGATTTTTAGCCTCTCTCGATTTTGTACTTAGAAAAAATCCAAATTTTTTTTTTTTTTTTTCCGTTTTTTTTTCTAAGTGTCTGATCGAGAGAAGGAAAAAGAGGTGATTTTTAGCCTCTCTCGATTTTGTAGTTAGAAAAAATCCAAATTTTTTTTTTTTTTTTTTCCGTTTTTTTTCTAAGTGTCTGATCGAGAGAAGGAAAAAGAGGTGATTTTTAGCCTCTCTCGATTTTGTACTTAGAAAAAATCCAATTTTTTTTTTTTTTTTTTTTTTTTTTCTAATTGTCCAATCGAGAGAAGGAAAAAGAGGTGATTTTTAGCCTCTCTCGATTTTGTACTTAGAAAAAATCCAATTTTTTTTTTTTTTTTTTTCCGTTTTTTTTCTAAGTGTCTGATCGAGAGAAGGAAAAAGAGGTGATTTTAGCCTCTCTCGATTTTGTACTTAAAAAAATCCAAATTTTTTTTTTTTTTTTTTCCGTTATTTTTCTAAGTGTCTGATCGAGAGAAGGAAAAAGAGGTGATTTTTAGCCTCTCTCGATTTTGTACTTAGAAAAAATCCAATTTTTTTTTTTTTTTTTTTCCGTTTTTTTTCTAAGTGTCTGATCGAGAGAAGGAAAAAGAGGTGATTTTTAGCCTCTCTCGATTTTGTAGTTAGAAAAAATCCAATTTTTTTTTTTTTTTTTTCCGTTTTTTTTTCTAAGTGTCTGATCGAGAGAAGGAAAAAGAGGTGATTTTTAGCCTCTCTCGATTTTGTACTTAGAAAAAATCCATTTTTTTTTTTTTTTTTTTTTTTTTTCTAATTGTCCAATCGAGAGAAGGAAAAAGAGGTGATTTTTAGCCTCTCTCGATTTTGTACTTAGAAAAAATCCAAATTTTTTTTTTTTTTTTTCGTTTTTTTTCTAAGTGTCTGATCGAGAGAAGGAAAAAGAGGTGATTTTTAGCCTCTCTCGATTTTGTACTTAAAAAAAATCCAAATTTTTTTTTTTTTTTTTTTTCTAAGTGTCCGATCGAGAGAAGGAAAAAGAGGTGATTTTTAGCCTCTCTCGATTTTGTACTTAGAAAAAATCCAAATTTTTTTTTTTTTTTTTCCGTTTTTTTTCTAAGTGTCTGATCGAGAGAAGGAAAAAGAGGTGATTTTTAGCCTCTCTCGATTTTGTACTTAGAAAAAATCCAAATTTTTTTTTTTTTTTTTTTCTAAGTGTCCGATCGAGAGAAGGAAAAAGAGGTGATTTTTAGCCTCTCTCGATTTTGTAGTTAAAAAAATTCCAAATTTTTTTTTTTTTTTTCCGTTTTTTTTCTAAGTGTCTGATCGAGAGAAGGAAAAAGAGGTGATTTTTAGCCTCTCTCGATTTTGTACTTAGAAAAAATCCAATTTTTTTTTTTTTTTTTTTTTTTTTTCTAATTGTCCAATCGAGAGAAGGAAAAAGAGGTGATTTTTAGCCTCTCTCAATTTTGTACTTAGAAAAAATCCAAATTTTTTTTTTTTTTTTTTTCCGTTTTTTTTTCTAAGTGTCTGATCGAGAGAAGGAAAAAGAGGTGATTTTTAGCCTCTCTCGATTTTGTACTTAGAAAAAATCCAAATTTTTTTTTTTTTTTTTTCCGTTTTTTTTCTAAGTGTCTGATCGAGAGAAGGAAAAAGAGGTGATTTTTAGCCTCTCTCGATTTTGTAGTTAGAAAAAATCCAAATTTTTTTTTTTTTTTTTTCCGTTTTTTTTCTAAGTGTCTGATCGAGAGAAGGAAAAAGAGGTGATTTTTAGCCTCTCTCGATTTTGTACTTAGAAAAAATCCAAATTTTTTTTTTTTTTTTTTTTTTTTTTTTCTAAGTGTCCGATCGAGAGAAGGAAAAAGAGGTGATTTTTAGCCTCTCTCGATTTTGTACTTAGAAAAAATCCAAATTTTTTTTTTTTTTTCCGTTTTTTTTCTAAGTGTCTGATCGAGAGAAGGAAAAAGAGGTGATTTTTAGCCTCTCTCGATTTTGTACTTAGAAAAAATCCAAATTTTTTTTTTTTTTTTTTTTTTTTCTAAGTGTCCGATCGAGAGAAGAAAAAGAGGTGATTTTTAGCCTCTCTCGATTTTGTACTTAGAAAAAATCCAAATTTTTTTTTTTTTTTTTTTCCGTTTTTTTCTAAGTGTCTGATCGAGAGAAGGAAAAAGAGGTGATTTTTAGCCTCTCTCGATTTTGTACTTAGAAAAAATCCAAATTTTTTTTTTTTTTTCCGTTTTTTTTCTAAGTGTCTGATCGAGAGAAGGAAAAAGAGGTGATTTTTAGCCTCTCTCGATTTTGTACTTAGAAAAAATCCAATTTTTTTTTTTTTTTTTTCCGTTTTTTTTCTAAGTGTCTGATCGAGAGAAGGAAAAAGAGGTGATTTTTAGCCTCTCTCGATTTTGTACTTAGAAAAAATCCAAATTTTTTTTTTTTTTTTTTTTTTTTCTAAGTGTCTATCGAGAGAAGGAAAAAGAGGTGATTTTTAGCCTCTCTCGATTTTGTACTTAGAAAAAATCCAAATTTTTTTTTTTTTTTTTTTTTTTTTCTAAGTGTCCGATCGAGAGAAGGAAAAAGAGGTGATTTTTAGCCTCTCTCGATTTTGTACTTAGAAAAAATCCAAATTTTTTTTTTTTTTTCGTTTTTTTTCTAAGTGTCTGATCGAGAGAAGGAAAAAGAGGTGATTTTTAGCCTCTCTCGATTTTGTACTTAGAAAAAATCCAATTTTTTTTATTTTTTTTCCGTTTTTTTCTAAGTGTCTGATCGAGAGAAGGAAAAAGAGGTGATTTTTAGCCTCTCTCGATTTTGTACTTAGAAAAAATCCAAATTTTTTTTTTTTTTTTTTTTTCTAAGTGTCCGATCGAGAGAAGGAAAAAGAGGTGATTTTTAGCCTCTCTCGATTTTGTACTTAGAAAAAATCCAAATTTTTTTTTTTTTTTTTTTTCCGTTTTTTTGTAAGTGTCTGATCGAGAGAAGGAAAAAGAAGTGATTTTTAGCCTCTCTCGATTTTGTACTTAGAAAAAATCCCAATTTTTTTTTTTTTTTTCCGTTATTTTTCTAAGTGTCTGATCGAGAGAAGGAAAAAGAGGTGATTTTTAGCCTCTCTCGATTTTGTACTTAGAAAAAATCCAAATTTTTTTTTTTTTTTTTTTCCGTTTTTTTTCTAAGTGTCTGATCGAGAGAAGGAAAAAGAGGTGATTTTTAGCCTCTCTCGATTTTGTAGTTAGAAAAAATCCAAATTTTTTTTTTTTTTTTTCCGTTTTTTTTCTAAGTGTCTGATCGAGAGAAGGAAAAAGAGGTGATTTTTAGCCTCTCTCGATTTTGTACTAAGAAAAAATCCAATTTTTTTTTTTTTTTTTTTTTTTTCTAATTGTCCAATCGAGAGAAGGAAAAAGAGGTGATTTTTAGCCTCTCTCGATTTTGTACTTAGAAAAAATCCAAATTTTTATTTTTTTTTTTCCGTTTTTTTTCTAAGTGTCTGATCGAGAGAAGGAAAAAGAGGTGATTTTTAGCCTCTCTCGATTTTGTACTTAAAAAAAATCCAAATTTTTTTTTTTTTTTTTTTTTTCTAAGTGTCCGATCGAGAGAAGGAAAAAGAGGTGATTTTTAGCCTCTCTCGATTTTGTACTTAGAAAAAATCCAAATTTTTTTTTTTTTTTTCCGTTTTTTTTCTAAGTGTCTGATCGAGAGAAGGAAAAAGAGGTGATTTTTAGCCTCTCTCGATTTTGTACTTAGAAAAAATCCAAATTTTTTTTTTTTTTTTTTTTTTTTTCTAAGTGTCCGATCGAGAGAAGGAAAAAGAGGTGATTTTTAGCCTCTCTCGATTTTGTACTTAGAAAAAATCCAATTTTTTTTTTTTTTTTTTCTGTTTTTTTTCTAAGTGTCTGATCGAGAGAAGGAAAAAGAGGTGATTTTTAGCCTCTCTCGATTTTGTACTTAGAAAAAATCCAAATTTTTTTTTTTTTTTTTTCCGTTTTTTTTTCTAAGTGTCTGATCGAGAGAAGGAAAAAGAGGTGATTTTTAGCCTCTCTCGATTTTGTACTTAGAAAAAATCCAAATTTTTTTTTTTTTTTTTTTTTTTCTAAGTGTCCGATCGAGAGAAGGAAAAAGAGGTGATTTTTAGCCTCTCTCGATTTTGTACTTAGAAAAAATCCAAATTTTTTTTTTTTTTTTTTCCGTTTTTTTTCTAAGTGTCTGATCGAGAGAAGGAAAAAGAGGTGATTTTTAGCCTCTCTCGATTTTGTACTTAGAAAAAATCCAAATTATTTTTTTATTTTTTTCCGTTATTTTTCTAAGTGTCTGATCGAGAGAAGGAAAAAGAGGTGATTTTTAGCCTCTCTCGATTTTGTACTTAGAAAAAATCCAAATTTTTTTTTTTTTTTTTTTTCCGTTTTTTTTCTAAGTGTCTGATCGAGAGAAGGAAAAAGAGGTGATTTTTAGCCTCTCTCGATTTTGTAGTTAGAAAAAATCCAAATTTTTTTTTTTTTTTTTTCCGTTTTTTTTCTAAGTGTCTGATCGAGAGAAGGAAAAAGAGGTGATTTTTAGCCTCTCTCGATTTTGTACTTAGAAAAAATCCAATTTTTTTTTTTTTTTTTTTTTTTTCTAAGTGTCCGATCGAGAGAAGGAAAAAGAGGTGATTTTTAGCCTCTCTCGATTTTGTACTTAGAAAAAATCCAAATTTTTTTTTTTTTTTTTTTCCGTTTTTTTTGTAAGTGTCTGATCGAGAGAAGGAAAAAGAGGTGATTTTTAGCCTCTCTCGATTTTTTACTTAGAAAAAATCCAAATTTTTTTTTTTTTTTTTTTTTTTTTTCTAAGTGTCCGATCGAGAGAAGGAAAAAGAGGTGATTTTTAGCCTCTCTCGATTTTGTACTTAGAAAAAATCCAAATTTTTTTTTTTTTTTTTCGTTTTTTTTCTAAGTGTCTGATCGAGAGAAGGAAAAAGAGGTGATTTTAGCCTCTCTCGATTTTGTACTTAGAAAAAATCCAAATTTTTTTTTTTTTTTTCCGTTTTTTTTCTAAGTGTCTGATCGAGAGAAGGAAAAAGAGGTGATTTTTAGCCTCTCTCGATTTTGTACTTAGAAAAAATCCAAATTTTTTTTTTTTTTTTTCCGTTTTTTTTCTAAGTGTCTGATCGAGAGAAGGAAAAAGAGGTGATTTTTAGCCTCTCTCGATTTTGTACTTAGAAAAAATCCAAATTATTTTTTTATTTTTTTCCGTTATTTTTCTAAGTGTCTGATCGAGAGAAGGAAAAAGAGGTGATTTTTAGCCTCTCTCGATTTTGTACTTAGAAAAAATCCAAATTTTTTTTTTTTTTTTTTCCGTTTTTTTTCTAAGTGTCTGATCGAGAGAAGGAAAAAGAGGTGATTTTTAGCCTCTCTCGATTTTGTAGTTAGAAAAAATCCAAATTTTTTTTTTTTTTTTTTTCCGTTTTTTTTCTAAGTGTCTGATCGAGAGAAGGAAAAAGAGGTGATTTTTAGCCTCTCTCGATTTTGTACTTAGAAAAAATCCAATTTTTTTTTTTTTTTTTTTTTTTCTAAGTGTCCGATCGAGAGAAGGAAAAAGAGGTGATTTTTAGCCTCTCTCGATTTTGTACTTAGAAAAAATCCAAATTTTTTTTTTTTTTCCGTTTTTTTTTCTAAGTGTCTGATCGAGAGAAGGAAAAAGAGGTGATTTTTAGCCTCTCTCGATTTTGTACTTAGAAAAAATCCAATTTTTTTTTTTTTTTTTCCGTTTTTTTTCTAAGTGTCTGATCGAGAGAAGGAAAAAGAGGTGATTTTTAGCCTCTCTCGATTTTGTACTTAGAAAAAATCCAAATTTTTTTTTTTTTTTTTTTTTTCTAAGTGTCCGATCGAGAGAAGGAAAAAGAGGTGATTTTTAGCCTCTCTCGATTTTGTACTTAGAAAAAATCCAAATTTTTTTTTTTTTTTTCCGTTTTTTTTTCTAAGTGTCTGATCGAGAGAAGGAAAAAGAGGTGATTTTTAGCCTCTCTTGATTTTGTACTTAGAAAAATCCAATTTTTTTTTTTTTTTTTTTTTTTCTAAGTGTCCGATTGAGAGAAGGAAAAAGAGGTGATTTTTAGCCTCTCTCGATTTTGTACTTAGAAAAAATCCAAATTTTTTTTTTTTTTTTTTCCGTTTTTTTTCTAAGTGTCTGATCGAGAGAAGGAAAAAGAGGTGATTTTTAGCCTCTCTCGATTTTGTACTTAGAAAAAATCCAAATTTTTTTTTTTTTTTTTTTTTTTTCTAAGTGTCCGATCGAGAGAAGGAAAAAGAGGTGATTTTTAGCCTCTCTCGATTTTGTACTTAGAAAAAATCCAAATTTTTTTTTTTTTTTTTTTTTTTTTTCTAAGTGTCCGATCGAGAGAAGGAAAAGAGGTGATTTTTAGCCTCTCTCGATTTTGTACTTAGAAAAAATCCAATTTTTTTTTTTTTTTTTTTCCGTTTTTTTTCTAAGTGTCTGATCGAGAGAAGGAAAAAGAGGTGATTTTTAGCCTCTCTCGATTTTGTACTTAGAAAAAATCCAAATTTTTTTTTTTTTTTTTTTTTGTAAGTGTCCGATCGAGAGAAGGAAAAAGAGGTGATTTTTAGCCTCTCTCGATTTTGTACTTAGAAAAAATCCAAATTTTTTTTTTTTTTTTTTTTTTTTTTTCTAAGTGTCCGATCGAGAGAAGGAAAAAGAGGTGTGATTTTTAGCCTCTCTCGATTTTGTACTTAGAAAAAATCCAAATTTTTTTTTTTTTTTTTCCGTTTTTTTTTCTAAGTGTCTGATCGAGAGAAGGAAAAAGAGGTGATTTTTAGCCTCTCTCGATTTTGTACTTAGAAAAAATCCAAATTTTTTTTTTTTTTTTTTTTTTTCTAAGTGTCCGATCGAGAGAAGGAAAAAGAGGTGATTTTTAGCCTCTCTCGATTTTGTACTTAGAAAAAATCCAAATTTTTTTTTTTTTTTTTTCCGTTTTTTTTGTAAGTGTCTGATCGAGAGAAGGAAAAAGAGGTGATTTTTAGCCTCTCTCGATTTTGTACTTAGAAAAAATCCCAATTTTTTTTTTTTTTTTTCCGTTATTTTTCTAAGTGTCTGATCGAGAGAAGGAAAAAGAGGTGATTTTTAGCCTCTCTCGATTTTGTACTTAGAAAAAATCCAAATTTTTTTTTTTTTTTTTTCCGTTTTTTTTCTAAGTGTCTGATCGAGAGAAGGAAAAAGAGGTGATTTTTAGCCTCTCTCGATTTTGTAGTTAGAAAAAATCCAAATTTTTTTTTTTTTTTTTCCGTTTTTTTTCTAAGTGTCTGATCGAGAGAAGGAAAAAGAGGTGATTTTTAGCCTCTCTCGATTTTGTACTTAGAAAAAATCCAATTTTTTTTTTTTTTTTTTTTTTTTTCTAATTGTCCAATCGAGAGAAGGAAAAAGAGGTGATTTTTAGCCTCTCTCGATTTTGTACTTAGAAAAAATCCAAATTTTTTTTTTTTTTTTTCCGTTTTTTTTCTAAGTGTCTGATCGAGAGAAGGAAAAAGAGGTGATTTTTAGCCTCTCTCGATTTTGTACTTAAAAAAAATCCAAATTTTTTTTTTTTTTTTTTTTCTAAGTGTCCGATCGAGAGAAGGAAAAAGAGGTGATTTTTAGCCTCTCTCGATTTTGTACTTAGAAAAAATCCAAATTTTTTTTTTTTTTTTTCCGTTTTTTTTCTAAGTGTCTGATCGAGAGAAGGAAAAAGAGGTGATTTTTAGCCTCTCTCGATTTTGTACTTAGAAAAAATCCAAATTTTTTTTTTTTTTTTCCGTTTTTTTTCTAAGTGTCTGATCGAGAGAAGGAAAAAGAGGTGATTTTTAGCCTCTCTCGATTTTGTACTTAGAAAAAATCCAATTTTTTTTTTTTTTTTTTTTTTTTCTAAGTGTCCGATCGAGAGAAGGAAAAAGAGGTGATTTTTAGCCTCTCTCGATTTTGTACTTAGAAAAAATCCAAATTTTTTTTTTTTTTTTCCGTTTTTTTTCTAAGTGTCTGATCGAGAGAAGGAAAAAGAGGTGATTTTTAGCCTCTCTCGATTTTGTACTTAGAAAAAATCCAATTTTTTTTTTTTTTTTTTTTTTTTCTAAGTGTCCGATCGAGAGAAGGAAAAAGAGGTGATTTTTAGCCTCTCTCGATTTTGTACTTAGAAAAAATCCAAATTTTTTTTTTTTTTTTTTCCGTTTTTTTTCTAAGTGTCTGATCGAGAGAAGGAAAAAGAGGTGATTTTTAGCCTCTCTCGATTTTGTACTTAGAAAAAATCCAATTTTTTTTTCTTTTTTTTTCCGTTTTTTTTCTAAGTGTCTGATCGAGAGAAGGAAAAAGAGGTGATTTTTAGCCTCTCTCGATTTTGTACTTAGAAAAAATCCAAATTTTATTTATTTTTTTTTCCGTTTTTTTTCTAAGTGTCTGATCGAGAGAAGGAAAAAGAGGTGATTTTTAGCCTCTCTCGATTTTGTACTTAGAAAAAATCCAAATTTTTTTTTTTTTTTTTCCGTTTTTTTTCTAAGTGTCTGATCGAGAGAAGGAAAAAGAGGTGATTTTTAGCCTCTCTCGATTTTGTAGTTAGAAAAAATCCAAATTTTTTTTTTTTTTTTCCCGTTTTTTTTCTAAGTGTCTGATCGAGAGAAGGAAAAAGAGGTGATTTTTAGCCTCTCTCGATTTTGTACTTAGAAAAAATCCAATTTTTTTTTTTTTTTTTTTTTTTCTAAGTGTCCGATCGAGAGAAGGAAAAAGAGGTGATTTTTAGCCTCTCTCGATTTTGTACTTAGAAAAAATCCAAATTTTTTTTTTTTTTTTTTCCGTTTTTTTTCTAAGTGTCTGATCGAGAGAAGGAAAAAGAGGTGATTTTTAGCCTCTCTCGATTTTTTACTTAGAAAAAATCCAAATTTTTTTTTTTTTTTTTTTTTTTTTCTAAGTGTCCGATCGAGAGAAGGAAAAAGAGGTGATTTTTAGCCTCTCTCGATTTTGTACTTAGAAAAAATCCAAATTTTTTTTTTTTTTTTCCGTTTTTTTTCTAAGTGTCTGATCGAGAGAAGGAAAAAGAGGTGATTTTTAGCCTCTCTCGATTTTGTACTTAGAAAAAATCCAAATTTTTTTTTTTTTTTTTCCGTTTTTTTTCTAAGTGTCTGATCGAGAGAAGGAAAAAGAGGTGATTTTTAGCCTCTCTCGATTTTGTACTTAGAAAAAATCCAAATTTTTTTTTTTTTTTTTTTTTTCTAAGTGTCCGATCGAGAGAAGGAAAAAGAGGTGATTTTTAGCCTCTCTCGATTTTGTACTTAGAAAAAATCCAAATTTTTTTTTTTTTTTTTTCCGTTTTTTTTCTAAGTGTCTGATCGAGAGAAGGAAAAAGAGGTGATTTTTAGCCTCTCTTGATTTTGTACTTAGAAAAAATCCAATTTTTTTTTTTTTTTTTTTTTTTTTTCTAAGTGTCCGATTGAGAGAAGGAAAAAGAGGTGATTTTTAGCCTCTCTCGATTTTGTACTTAGAAAAAATCCAAATTTTTTTTTTTTTTTTTTCCGTTTTTTTTCTAAGTTTCTGATCGAGAGAAGGAAAAAGAGGTGATTTTTAGCCTCTCTCGATTTTGTACTTAGAAAAAATCCAAATTTTTTTTTTTTTTTTTTTTTTTTTTCTAAGTGTCCGATCGAGAGAAGGAAAAAGAGGTGATTTTTAGCCTCTCTCGATTTTGTACTTAGAAAAAATCCAAATTTTTTTTTTTTTTTTTTTTTTTTTTTCTAAGTGTCCGATCGAGAGAAGGAAAAAGAGGTGATTTTTAGCCTCTCTCGATTTTGTACTTAGAAAAAATCCAATTTTTTTTTTTTTTTTTTCCGTTTTTTTTCTAAGTGTCTGATCGAGAGAAGGAAAAAGAGGTGATTTTTAGCCTCTCTCGATTTTGTACTTAGAAAAAATCCAAATTTTTTTTTTTTTTTTTTTTTTTTTTTGTAAGTGTCCGATCGAGAGAAGGAAAAAGAGGTGATTTTTAGCCTCTCTCGATTTTGTACTTAGAAAAAATCCAAATTTTTTTTTTTTTTTTTTTTTTTTTTTTCTAAGTGTCCGATCGAGAGAAGGAAAAAGAGGTGATTTTTAGCCTCTCTCGATTTTGTACTTAGAAAAAATCCAAATTTTTTTTTTTTTTTTTCCGTTTTTTTTCTAAGTGTCTGATCGAGAGAAGGAAAAAGAGGTGATTTTTAGCCTCTCTCGATTTTGTACTTAGAAAAAATCCAAATTTTTTTTTTTTTTTTTTTTTTTCTAAGTGTCCGATCGAGAGAAGGAAAAAGAGGTGATTTTTAGCCTCTCTCGATTTTGTACTTAGAAAAAATCCAATTTTTTTTTTTTTTTTTTTCGTTTTTTTTGTAAGTGTCTGATCGAGAGAAGGAAAAAGAGGTGATTTTTAGCCTCTCTCGATTTTGTACTTAGAAAAAATCCCAATTTTTTTTTTTTTTTTCCGTTATTTTTCTAAGTGTCTGATCGAGAGAAGGAAAAAGAGGTGATTTTTAGCCTCTCTCGATTTTGTACTTAGAAAAAATCCAAATTTTTTTTTTTTTTTTTTCCGTTTTTTTTCTAAGTGTCTGATCGAGAGAAGGAAAAAGAGGTGATTTTTAGCCTCTCTCGATTTTGTAGTTAGAAAAAATCCAAATTTTTTTTTTTTTTTTCCCGTTTTTTTTCTAAGTGTCTGATCGAGAGAAGGAAAAAGAGGTGATTTTTAGCCTCTCTCGATTTTGTACTTAGAAAAAATCCAATTTTTTTTTTTTTTTTTTTTTTTTTCTAATTGTCCAATCGAGAGAAGGAAAAAGAGTTGATTTTTAGCCTCTCTCGATTTTGTACTTAGAAAAAATCCAAATTTTTTTTTTTTTTTTTTCCGTTTTTTTTCTAAGTGTCTGATCGAGAGAAGGAAAAAGAGGTGATTTTTAGCCTCTCTCGATTTTGTACTTAAAAAAAATCCAAATTTTTTTTTTTTTTTTTTCCGTTTTTTTTCTAAGTGTCTGATCGAGAGAAGGAAAAAGAGGTGATTTTTAGCCTCTCTCGATTTTGTACTTAGAAAAAATCCAATTTTTTTTTCTTTTTTTTTCCGTTTTTTTTCTAAGTGTCTGATCGAGAGAAGGAAAAAGAGGTGATTTTTAGCCTCTCTCGATTTTGTACTTAGAAAAAATCCAATTTTTTTTTTTTTTTTTTCCGTTTTTTTTCTAAGTGTCTGATCGAGAGAAGGAAAAAGAGGTGATTTTTAGCCTCTCTCGATTTTGTACTTAGAAAAAATCCAAATTTTTTTTTTTTTTTTTCCGTTTTTTTTCTAAGTGTCTGATCGAGAGAAGGAAAAAGAGGTGATTTTTAGCCTCTCTCGATTTTGTACTTAGAAAAAATCCAAATTTTTTTTTTTTTTTCCGTTTTTTTTCTAAGTGTCTGATCGAGAGAAGGAAAAAGAGGTGATTTTTAGCCTCTCTCGATTTTGTACTTAGAAAAAATCCAATTTTTTTTTTTTTTTTTTTTTTTTCTAAGTGTCCGATCGAGAGAAGGAAAAAGAGGTGATTTTTAGCCTCTCTCGATTTTGTACTTAGAAAAAATCCAAATTTTTTTTTTTTTTTTTCCGTTTTTTTTCTAAGTGTCTGATCGAGAGAAGGAAAAAGAGGTGATTTTTAGCCTCTCTCGATTTTGTACTTAGAAAATATCCAATTTTTTTTTCTTTTTTTTTCCGTTTTTTTTCTAAGTGTCTGATCGAGAGAAGGAAAAAGAGGTGATTTTTAGCCTCTCTCGATTTTGTACTTAGAAAAAATCAAAATTTTATTTATTTTTTTTTCCGTTTTTTTTCTAAGTGTCTGATCGAGAGAAGGAAAAAGAGGTGATTTTTAGCCTCTCTCGATTTTGTACTTAGAAAAAATCCAAATTTTTTTTTTTTTTTTCCGTTTTTTTTCTAAGTGTCTGATCGAGAGAAGGAAAAAGAGGTGATTTTTAGCCTCTCTCGATTTTGTACTTAGAAAAAATCCAAATTTTTTTTTTTTTTTTTCCGTTTTTTTTCTAAGTGTCTGATCGAGAGAAGGAAAAAGAGGTGATTTTTAGCCTCTCTCGATTTTGTACTTAGAAAAAATCCAATTTTTTTTTTTTTTTTTTTTTTTTCTAAGTGTCCGATCGAGAGAAGGAAAAAGAGGTGATTTTTAGCCTCTCTCGATTTTGTACTTAGAAAAAATCCAAATTTTTTTTTTTTTTTTTCCGTTTTTTTTCTAAGTGTCTGATCGAGAGAAGGAAAAAGAGGTGATTTTTAGCCTCTCTCGATTTTGTACTTAGAAAAAATCCAAATTTTTTTTTTTTTTTTTTTTTTTTTTCTAAGTGTCCGATCGAGAGAAGGAAAAAGAGGTGATTTTTAGCCTCTCTCGATTTTGTACTTAGAAAAAATCCAATTTTTTTTTTTTTTTTTCCGTTTTTTTTCTAAGTGTCTGATCGAGAGAAGGAAAAAGAGGTGATTTTTAGCCTCTCTCGATTTTGTACTTAGAAAAAATCCAAATTTTTTTTTTTTTTTTTTTTTTCTAAGTGTCCGATCGAGAAAAGAAAAAGAGGTGATTTTTAGCCTCTCTCGATTTTGTACTTAGAAAAAATCCAAATTTTTTTTTTTTTTTTTCCGTTTTTTTTCTAAGTGTCTGATCGAGAGAAGGAAAAAGAGGTGATTTTTAGCCTCTCTCGATTTTGTACTTAGAAAAAATCCAAATTTTTTTTTTTTTTTTTCCGTTTTTTTTCTAAGTGTCTGATCGAGAGAAGGAAAAAGAGGTGATTTTTAGCCTCTCTCGATTTTGTACTTAGAAAAAATCCCAATTTTTTTTTTTTTTTTTCCGTTTTTTTTCTAAGTGTCTGATCGAGAGAAGGAAAAAGAGGTGATTTTTAGCCTCTCTCGATTTTGTACTTAGAAAAAATCCAAATTTTTTTTTTTTTTTTTTTTTTTTCTAAGTGTCCGATCGAGAGAAGGAAAAAGAGGTGATTTTTAGCCTCTCTCGATTTTGTACTTAGAAAAAATCCAAATTTTTTTTTTTTTTTTTTTTTTTTTTTCTAAGTGTCCGATCGAGAGAAGGAAAAAGAGGTGATTTTTAGCCTCTCTCGATTTTGTACTTAGAAAAAATCCAAATTTTTTTTTTTTTTTTCCGTTTTTTTTCTAAGTGTCTGATCGAGAGAAGGAAAAAGAGGTGATTTTTAGCCTCTCTCGATTTTGTACTTAGAAAAAATCCAAATTTTTTTTTTTTTTTTTCCGTTTTTTTTCTAAGTGTCTGATCGAGAGAAGGAAAAAGAGGTAATTTTTAGCCTCTCTCGATTTTGTACTTAGAAAAAATCCAAATTTTTTTTTTTTTTTTTTTTTTTCTAAGTGTCCGATCGAGAGAAGGAAAAAGAGGTGATTTTTAGCCTCTCTCGATTTTGTATTTAGAAAAAATCCAAATTTTTTTTTTTTTCCGTTTTTTTTGTAAGTGTCTGATCGAGAGAAGGAAAAAGAGGTGATTTTTAGCCTCTCTCGATTTTGTACTTAGAAAAAATCCAAATTTTTTTTTTTTTTTTCCCGTTATTTTTCTAAGTGTCTGATCGAGAGAAGGAAAAAGAGGTGATTTTTAGCTTCTCTCGATTTTGTACTTAGAAAAAATCCAAATTTTTTTTTTTTTTTTTTTCCGTTTTTTTTCTAAGTGTCTGATCGAGAGAAGGAAAAAGAGGTGATTTTTAGCCTCTCTCGATTTTGTACTTAGAAAAAATCCAAATTTTTTTTTTTTTTTTTTCCGTTTTTTTTCTAAGTGTCTGATCGAGAGAAGGAAAAAGAGGTGATTTTTAGCCTCTCTCGATTTTGTAGTTAGAAAAAATCCAAATTTTTTTTTTTTTTTTTTCCGTTTTTTTTCTAAGTGTCTGATCGAGAGAAGGAAAAAGAGGTGATTTTTAGCCTCTCTCGATTTTGTACTTAGAAAAAATCCAATTTTTTTTTTTTTTTTTTTTTTTTTCTAATTGTCCAATCGAGAGAAGGAAAAAGAGGTGATTTTTAGCCTCTCTCGATTTTGTACTTAAAAAAAATCCAATTTTTTTTTTTTTTTTTTTTTTTCTAAGTGTCCGATCGAGAGAAGGAAAAAGAGGTGATTTTTAGCCTCTCTCGATTTTGTACTTAGAAAAAATCCAATTTTTTTTTTTTTTTTTTCCGTTTTTTTTCTAAGTGTCTGATCGAGAGAAGGAAAAAGAGGTGATTTTTAGCCTCTCTCGATTTTGTACTTAAAAAAAATCCAAATTTTTTTTTTTTTTTTTTTTTCTAAGTGTCCGATCGAGAGAAGGAAAAAGAGGTGATTTTTAGCCTCTCTCGATTTTGTACTTAGAAAAAATCCAATTTTTTTTTTTTTTTTTTCCGTTTTTTTTTCTAAGTGTCTGATCGAGAGAAGGAAAAAGAGGTGATTTTTAGCCTCTCTCGATTTTGTACTTAGAAAAAATCCAAATTTTTTATTTTTTTTTCCCGTTTTTTTTCTAAGTGTCTGATCGAGAGAAGGAAAAAGAGGTGATTTTTAGCCTCTCTCGATTTTGTACTTAGAAAAAATCCAAATTTTTTTTTTTTTTTTTCCGTTTTTTTTCTAAGTGTCTGATCGAGAGAAGGAAAAAGAGGGGATTTTTAGCCTCTCTCGATTTTGTACTTAGAAAAAATCCAATTTTTTTTTTTTTTTTTTTTTTTCTAAGTGTCCGATCGAGAGAAGGAAAAAGAGGTGATTTTTAGCCTCTCTCGATTTTGTACTTAGAAAAAATCCAAATTTTTTTTTTTTTTTTTTCCGTTTTTTTTCTAAGTGTCTGATCGAGAGAAGGAAAAAGAGGTGATTTTTAGCCTCTCTCGATTTTGTACTTAGAAAAAATCCAATTTTTTTTTATTTTTTTTTCCATTTTTTTTCTAAGTGTCTGATCGAGAGAAGGAAAAAGAGGTGATTTTTAGCCTCTCTCGATTTTGTACTTAGAAAAAATCCAAATTTTTTTTTTTTTTTTTTTTTTCTAAGTGTCCGATCGAGAGAAGGAAAAAGAGGTGATTTTTAGCCTCTCTCGATTTTGTATTTAGAAAAAATCCAAATTTTTTTTTTTTTTCCGTTTTTTTTGTAAGTGTCTGATCGAGAGAAGGAAAAAGAGGTGATTTTTAGCCTCTCTCGATTTTGTACTTAGAAAAAAATCCAAATTTTTTTTTTTTTTTTCCGTTATTTTTCTAAGTGTCTGATCGAGAGAAGGAAAAAGAGGTGATTTTTAGCCTCTCTCGATTTTGTACTTAGAAAAAATCCAAATTTTTTTTTTTTTTTTTTCCGTTTTTTTTCTAAGTGTCTGATCGAGAGAAGGAAAAAGAGGTGATTTTTAGCCTCTCTCGATTTTGTACTTAGAAAAAATCCAAATTTTTTTTTTTTTTTTTCCGTTTTTTTTCTAAGTGTCTGATCGAGAGAAGGAAAAAGAGGTGATTTTTAGCCTCTCTCGATTTTGTAGTTAGAAAAAATCCAAATTTTTTTTTTTTTTTTTTCCGTTTTTTTTCTAAGTGTCTGATCGAGAGAAGGAAAAAGAGGTGATTTTTAGCCTCTCTCGATTTTGTACTTAGAAAAAATCCAATTTTTTTTTTTTTTTTTTTTTTTTTCTAATTGTCCAATCGAGAGAAGGAAAAAGAGGTGATTTTTAGCCTCTCTCGATTTTGTACTTAAAAAAAATCCAATTTTTTTTTTCTTTTTTTTTTTTCTAAGTGTCCGATCGAGAGAAGGAAAAAGAGGTGATTTTTAGCCTCTCTCGATTTTGTACTTAGAAAAAATCCAAATTTTTTTTTTTTTTTTTTTCCGTTTTTTTTCTAAGTGTCTGATCGAGAGAAGGAAAAAGAGGTGATTTTTAGCCTCTCTCGATTTTGTACTTAAAAAAAATCCAAATTTTTTTTTTTTTTTTTTTTTCTAAGTGTCCGATCGAGAGAAGGAAAAAGAGGTGATTTTTAGCCTCTCTCGATTTTGTACTTAGAAAAAATCCAATTTTTTTTTTTTTTTTTTCCGTTTTTTTTCTAAGTGTCTGATCGAGAGAAGGAAAAAGAGGTGATTTTTAGCCTCTCTCGATTTTGTACTTAGAAAAAATCCAAATTTTTTATTTTTTTTTTCCGTTTTTTTTCTAAGTGTCTGATCGAGAGAAGGAAAAAGAGGTGATTTTTAGCCTCTCTCGATTTTGTACTTAGAAAAAATCCAAATTTTTTTTTTTTTTTTTCCGTTTTTTTTCTAAGTGTCTGATCGAGAGAAGGAAAAAGAGGGGATTTTTAGCCTCTCTCGATTTTGTACTTAGAAAAAATCCAATTTTTTTTTTTTTTTTTTTTTTTCTAAGTGTCCGATCGAGAGAAGGAAAAAGAGGTGATTTTTAGCCTCTCTCGATTTTGTACTTAGAAAAAATCCAAATTTTTTTTTTTTTTTTTTCCGTTTTTTTTCTAAGTGTCTGATCGAGAGAAGGAAAAAGAGGTGATTTTTAGCCTCTCTCGATTTTGTACTTAGAAAAAATCCAATTTTTTTTTATTTTTTTTTCCGTTTTTTTTCTAAGTGTCTGATCGAGAGAAGGAAAAAGAGGTGATTTTTAGCCTCTCTCGATTTTGTACTTAGAAAAAATCCAAATTTTTTTTTTTTTTTTTTCCGTTTTTTTTCTAAGTGTCTGATCGAGAGAAGGAAAAAGAGGTGATTTTTAGCCTCTCTCGATTTTGTACTTAGAAAAAATCCAAATTTTTTTTTTTTTTTTTCCGTTTTTTTTCTAAGTGTCTGATCGAGA
Organism: Entelurus aequoreus; assembly: GCF_033978785.1. NCBI lineage: Eukaryota > Metazoa > Chordata > Actinopteri > Syngnathiformes > Syngnathidae > Entelurus > Entelurus aequoreus. Next base: position 21,580 of record NW_026908199.1, on the reverse strand, counting down.
GAAGGAAAAAGAGGTGATTTTTAGCCTCTCTCGATTTTGTACTTAGAAAAAATCCAAATTTTTTTTTTTTTTTTTCCGTTTTTTTTCTAAGTGTCTGATCGAGAGAAGGAAAAAGAGGTGATTTTTAGCCTCTCTCGATTTTGTACTTAGAAAAAATCCAATTTTTTTTTTTTTTTTTTTTTTTCTAAGTGTCCGATCGAGAGAAGGAAAAAGAGGTGATTTTTAGCCTCTCTCGATTTTGTACTTAGAAAAAATCCAAATTTTTTTTTTTTTTTTTCCGTTTTTTTTCTAAGTGTCTGATCGAGAGAAGGAAAAAGAGGTGATTTTTAGCCTCTCTCGATTTTGTACTTAGAAAAAATCCAAATTTTTTTTTTTTTTTTTTTTTTTTTTTCTAAGTGTCCGATCGAGAGAAGGAAAAAGAGGTGATTTTTAGCCTCTCTCGATTTTGTACTTAGAAAAAATCCAATTTTTTTTTTTTTTTTCCGTTTTTTTTCTAAGTGTCTGATCGAGAGAAGGAAAAAGAGGTGATTTTTAGCCTCTCTCGATTTTGTACTTAGAAAAAATCCAAATTTTTTTTTTTTTTTTTTTTTTTCTAAGTGTCCGATCGAGAGAAGAAAAAGAGGTGATTTTTAGCCTCTCTCGATTTTGTACTTAGAAAAAATCCAAATTTTTTTTTTTTTTTTTTCGGTTTTTTTTCTAAGTGTCTGATCGAGAGAAGGAAAAAGAGGTGATTTTTAGCCTCTCTCGATTTTGTACTTAGAAAAAATCAAATTTTTTTTTTTTTTTTTTCCGTTTTTTTTCTAAGTGTCTGATCGAGAGAAGGAAAAAGAGGTGATTTTTAGCCTCTCTCGATTTTGTACTTAGAAAAAATCCCAATTTTTTTTTTTTTTTTTCCGTTTTTTTTCTAAGTGTCTGATCGAGAGAAGGAAAAAGAGGTGATTTTTAGCCTCTCTCGATTTTGTACTTAGAAAAAATCCAAATTTTTTTTTTTTTTTTTTTTTTTTTTCTAAGTGTCCGATCGAGAGAAGGAAAAAGAGGTGATTTTTAGCCTCTCTCGATTTTGTACTTAGAAAAAATCCAAATTTTTTTTTTTTTTTTTTTTTTTTTTTCTAAGTGTCCGATCGAGAGAAGGAAAAAGAGGTGATTTTTAGCCTCTCTCGATTTTGTACTTAGAAAAAATCCAAATTTTTTTTTTTTTTTTTCCGTTTTTTTTCTAAGTGTCTGATCGAGAGAAGGAAAAAGAGGTGATTTTTAGCCTCTCTCGATTTTGTACTTAGAAAAAATCCAAATTTTTTTTTTTTTTTTTTTTTTTTCTAAGTGTCCGATCGAGAGAAGGAAAAAGAGGTGATTTTTAGCCTCTCTCGATTTTGTACTTAGAAAAAATCCAATTTTTTTTTTTTTTTTCCGTTTTTTTTCTAAGTGTCTGATCGAGAGAAGGAAAAATAGGTGATTTTTAGCCTCTCTCGATTTTGTACTTAGAAAAAATCCAAATTTTTTTTTTTTTTTTTTTTTTTTCTAAGTGTCCGATCGAGAGAAGAAAAAGAGGTGATTTTTAGCCTCTCTCGATGTTGTACTTAGAAAAAATCCAAATTTTTTTTTTTTTTTTTTCCGTTTTTTTTCTAAGTGTCTGATCGAGAGAAGGAAAAAGAGGTGATTTTTAGCCTCTCTCGATTTTGTACTTAGAAAAAATCCAAATTTTTTTTTTTTTTTTTCCGTTTTTTTTTCTAAGTGTCTGATCGAGAGAAGGAAAAAGAGGTGATTTTTAGCCTCTCTCGATTTTGTACTTAGAAAAAATCCCAATTTTTTTTTTTTTTTTTCCGTTTTTTTTCTAAGTGTCTGATCGAGAGAAGGAAAAAGAGGTGATTTTTAGCCTCTCTCGATTTTGTACTTAGAAAAAATCCAAATTTTTTTTTTTTTTTTTTTTTTTTTCTAAGTGTCCGATCGAGAGAAGGAAAAAGAGGTGATTTTTAGCCTCTCTCGATTTTGTACTTAGAAAAAATCCAAATTTTTTTTTTTTTTTTTTTTTTTTTCTAAGTGTCCGATCGAGAGAAGGAAAAAGAGGTGATTTTTAGCCTCTCTCGATTTTGTACTTAGAAAAAATCCAAATTTTTTTTTTTTTTTTTCCGTTTTTTTTCTAAGTGTCTGATCGAGAGAAGGAAAAAGAGGTGATTTTTAGCCTCTCTCGATTTTGTACTTAGAAAAAATCCAAATTTTTTTATTTTTTTTTCCGTTTTTTTTCTAAGTGTCTGATCGAGAGAAGGAAAAAGAGGTGATTTTTAGCCTCTCTCGATTTTGTACTTAGAAAAAATCCAAATTTTTTTTTTTTTTTTTTTTTTTCTAAGTGTCCGATCGAGAGAAGGAAAAAGAGGTGATTTTTAGCCTCTCTCGATTTTGTATTTAGAAAAAATCCAAATTTTTTTTTTTTCCGTTTTTTTTGTAAGTGTCTGATCGAGAGAAGGAAAAAGAGGTGATTTTTAGCCTCTCTCGATTTTGTACTTAGAAAAAATCCAATTTTTTTTTTTTTTTTTTCCGTTATTTTTCTAAGTGTCTGATCGAGAGAAGGAAAAAGAGGTGATTTTTAGCCTCTCTCGATTTTGTACTTAGAAAAAATCCAAATTTTTTTTTTTTTTTTTTTCCGTTTTTTTTCTAAGTGTCTGATCGAGAGAAGGAAAAAGAGGTGATTTTTAGCCTCTCTCGATTTTGTAGTTAGAAAAAATCCAAATTTTTTTTTTTTTTTTTTCCGTTTTTTTTCTAAGTGTCTGATCGAGAGAAGGAAAAAGAGGTGATTTTTAGCCTCTCTCGATTTTGTACTTAGAAAAAATCCAATTTTTTTTTTTTTTTTTTTTTTCTAATTGTCCAATCGAGAGAAGGAAAAAGAGGTGATTTTTAGCCTCTCTCGATTTTGTACTTAGAAAAAATCCAAATTTTTTTTTTTTTTTTTCCGTTTTTTTTCTAAGTGTCTGATCGAGAGAAGGAAAAAGAGGTGATTTTTAGCCTCTCTCGATTTTGTACTTAAAAAAAATCCAAATTTTTTTTTTTTTTTTTTTTTCTAAGTGTCCGATCGAGAGAAGGAAAAAGAGGTGATTTTTAGCCTCTCTCGATTTTGTACTTAGAAAAAATCCCAATTTTTTTTTTTTTTTTCCCGTTATTTTTCTAAGTGTCTGATCGAGAGAAGGAAAAAGAGGTGATTTTTAGCCTCTCTCGATTTTGTACTTAGAAAAAATCCAAATTTTTTTTTTTTTTTTTTCCGTTTTTTTTCTAAGTGTCTGATCGAGAGAAGGAAAAAGAGGTGATTTTTAGCCTCTCTCGATTTTGTAGTTAGAAAAAATCCAAATTTTTTTTTTTTTTTTTTCCGTTTTTTTTCTAAGTGTCTGATCGAGAGAAGGAAAAAGAGGTGATTTTTAGCCTCTCTCGATTTTGTACTTAGAAAAAATCCAATTTTTTTTTTTTTTTTTTTTTTTTTCTAATTGTCCAATCGAGAGAAGGAAAAAGAGGTGATTTTTAGCCTCTCTCGATTTTGTACTTAGAAAAAATCCAAATTTTTTTTTTTTTTTTTTCCGTTTTTTTTCTAAGTGTCTGATCGAGAGAAGGAAAAAGAGGTGATTTTTAGCCTCTCTCGATTTTGTACTTAAAAAAAATCCAAATTTTTTTTTTTTTTTTTTTTTCTAAGTGTCCGATCGAGAGAAGGAAAAAGAGGTGATTTTTAGCCTCTCTCGATTTTGTACTTAGAAAAAATCCAATTTTTTTTTTTTTTTTTCCGTTTTTTTTCTAAGTGTCTGATCGAGAGAAGGAAAAAGAGGTGATTTTTAGCCTCTCTCGATTTTGTACTTAGAAAAAATCCAAATTTTTTTTTTTTTTTTTTTCTAATTGTCCAATCGAGAGAAGGAAAAAGAGGTGATTTTTAGCCTCTCTCGATTTTGTACTTAGAAAAAATCCAAATTTTTTTTTTTTTTTTTTTTCTAAGTGTCCGATCGAGAGAAGGAAAAAGAGGTGATTTTTAGCCTCTCTCGATTTTGTACTTAGAAAAAATCCAATTTTTTTTTTTTTTTTTTCCGTTTTTTTTCTAAGTGTCTGATCGAGAGAAGGAAAAAGAGGTGATTTTTAGCCTCTCTCGATTTTGTACTTAGAAAAAATCCAAATTTTTTTTTTTTTTTTTTTCTAAGTGTCCGATCGAGAGAAGGAAAAAGAGGTGATTTTTAGCCTCTCTCGATTTTGTAGTTAGAAAAAATCCAAATTTTTTTTTTTTTTTTTTTCCGTTTTTTTTCTAAGTGTCTGATCGAGAGAAGGAAAAAGAGGTGATTTTTAGCCTCTCTCGATTTTGTACTTAGAAAAAATCCAATTTTTTTTTTTTTTTTTTTTTTTTTCTAATTGTCCAATCGAGAGAAGGAAAAAGAGGTGATTTTTAGCCTCTCTCGATTTTGTACTTAGAAAAAATCCAAATTTTTTTTTTTTTTTTTTCCGTTTTTTTTCTAAGTGTCTGATCGAGAGAAGGAAAAAGAGGTGATTTTTAGCCTCTCTCGATTTTGTACTTAGAAAAAATCCAAATTTTTTTTTTTTTTTTTTCCGTTTTTTTTCTAAGTGTCTGATCGAGAGAAGGAAAAAGAGGTGATTTTTAGCCTCTCTCGATTTTGTACTTAGAAAAAATCCAAATTTTTTTTTTTTTTTTTTTCTAAGTGTCCGATCGAGAGAAGGAAAAAGAGGTGATTTTTAGCCTCTCTCGATTTTGTACTTGGAAAAAATCCAAATTTTTTTTTTTTTTTTCCGTTTTTTTTCTAAGTGTCTGATCGAGAGAAGGAAAAAGAGGTGATTTTTAGCCTCTCTCGATTTTGTACTTAGAAAAAATCCAAATTTATTTATTTATTTTTTTTTTTCTAAGTGTCCGATCGAGAGAAGAAAAAGAGGTGATTTTTAGCCTCTCTCGATTTTGTACTTAGAAAAAATCCAAATTTTTTTTTTTTTTTTTTCCGTTTTTTTTCTAAGTGTCTGATCGAGAGAAGGAAAAAGAGGTGATTTTTAGCCTCTCTCGATTTTGTACTTAGAAAAAATCCAAATTTTTTTTTTTTTTTTTCCGTTTTTTTTCTAAGTGTCTGATCGAGAGAAGGAAAAAGAGGTGATTTTTAGCCTCTCTCGATTTTGTACTTAGAAAAAATCCAATTTTTTTTTTTTTTTTTTCCGTTTTTTTTCTAAGTGTCTGATCGAGAGAAGGAAAAAGAGGTGATTTTTAGCCTCTCTCGATTTTGTACTTAGAAAAAATCCAAATTTTTTTTTTTTTTTTTTTTTTTTTCTAAGTGTCCGATCGAGAGAAGGAAAAAGAGGTGATTTTTAGCCTCTCTCGATTTTGTACTTAGAAAAAATCCAAATTTTTTTTTTTTTTTTTTTTTTTTTTTTCTAAGTGTCCGATCGAGAGAAGGAAAAAGAGGTGATTTTTAGCCTCTCTCGATTTTGTACTTAGAAAAAATCCAAATTTTTTTTTTTTTTTTTCCGTTTTTTTTCTAAGTGTCTGATCGAGAGAAGGAAAAAGAGGTGATTTTTAGCCTCTCTCGATTTTGTACTTAGAAAAAATCCAATTTTTTTTTTTTTTTTTTCCGTTTTTTTTCTAAGTGTCTGATCGAGAGAAGGAAAAAGAGGTGATTTTTAGCCTCTCTCGATTTTGTACTTAGAAAAAATCCAATTTTTTTTTTTTTTTTTTTTTTTTCTAAGTGTCCGATCGAGAGAAGGAAAAAGAGGTGATTTTTAGCCTCTCTCGATTTTGTACTTAGAAAAAATCCAAATTTTTTTTTTTTTTTTTTCCGTTTTTTTTTGTAAGTGTCTGATCGAGAGAAGGAAAAAGAGGTGATTTTTAGCCTCTCTCGATTTTGTACTTTGAAAAAATCCCAATTTTTTTTTTTTTTTTCCGTTATTTTTCTAAGTGTCTGATCGAGAGAAGGAAAAAGAGGTGATTTTTAGCCTCTCTCGATTTTGTACTTAGAAAAAATCCAAATTTTTTTTTTTTTTTTTTTCCGTTTTTTTTCTAAGTGTCTGATCGAGAGAAGGAAAAAGAGGTGATTTTTAGCCTCTCTCGATTTTGTAGTTAGAAAAAATCCAAATTTTTTTTTTTTTTTTTTCCGTTTTTTTTCTAAGTGTCTGATCGAGAGAAGGAAAAAGAGGTGATTTTTAGCCTCTCTCGATTTTGTACTTAGAAAAAATCCAATTTTTTTTTTTTTTTTTTTTTTTTCTAATTGTCCAATCGAGAGAAGGAAAAAGAGGTGATTTTTAGCCTCTCTCGATTTTGTACTTAGAAAAAATCCAAATTTTTTTTTTTTTTTTTTCCGTTTTTTTTCTAAGTGTCTGATCGAGAGAAGGAAAAAGAGGTGATTTTTAGCCTCTCTCGATTTTGTACTTAAAAAAAATCCAAATTTTTTTTTTTTTTTTTTCTAAGTGTCCGATCGAGAGAAGGAAAAAGAGGTGATTTTTAGCCTCTCTCGATTTTGTACTTAGAAAAAATCCAAATTTTTTTTTTTTTTTTTTCCGTTTTTTTTCTAAGTGTCTGATCGAGAGAAGGAAAAAGAGGTGATTTTTAGCCTCTCTCGATTTTGTACTTAGAAAAAATCCAAATTTTTTTTTTTTTTTTTTTCTAAGTGTCCGATCGAGAGAAGGAAAAAGAGGTGATTTTTAGCCTCTCTTGATTTTGTACTTAGAAAAAATCCAAATTTTTTTTTTTTTTTTTTCCGTTTTTTTTCTAAGTGTCTGATCGAGAGAAGGAAAAAGAGGTGATTTTTAGCCTCTCTCGATTTTGTACTTAGAAAAAATCCAATTTTTTTTTCTTTTTTTTTCCGTTTTTTTTCTAAGTGTCTGATCGAGAGAAGGAAAAAGAGGTGATTTTTAGCCTCTCTCGATTTTGTACTTAGAAAAAATCCAAATTTTTTTTTTTTTTTTTCCGTTTTTTTTCTAAGTGTCTGATCGAGAGAAGGAAAAAGAGGTGATTTTTAGCCTCTCTCGATTTTGTACTTAGAAAAAATCCAAATTTTTTTTTTTTTTTTCCGTTTTTTTTCTAAGTGTCTGATCGAGAGAAGGAAAAAGAGGTGATTTTTAGCCTCTCTCGATTTTGTACTTAGAAAAAATCCAATTTTTTTTTTTTTTTTTTTTTTTCTAAGTGTCCGATCGAGAGAAGGAAAAAGAGGTGATTTTTAGCCTCTCTCGATTTTGTACTTAGAAAAAATCCAAATTTTTTTTTTTTTTTTTCCGTTTTTTTTCTAAGTGTCTGATCGAGAGAAGGAAAAAGAGGTGATTTTTAGCCTCTCTCGATTTTGTACTTAGAAAAAATCCAAATTTTTTTTTTTTTTTTTTTTTTTTTTCTAAGTGTCCGATCGAGAGAAGGAAAAAGAGGTGATTTTTAGCCTCTCTCGATTTTGTACTTAGAAAAAATCCAAATTTTTTTTTTTTTTTTTTTTTTTTTCTAAGTGTCCGATCGAGAGAAGAAAAAGAGGTGATTTTTAGCCTCTCTCGATTTTGTACTTAGAAAAAATCCAAATTTTTTTTTTTTTTTTTCCGTTTTTTTTCTAAGTGTCTGATCGAGAGAAGGAAAAAGAGGTGATTTTTAGCCTCTCTCGATTTTGTACTTAGAAAAAATCCAAATTTGTTTTTTTTTTTTTTTTTTTTCCAAGTGTCCGATCGAGAGAAGGAAAAAGAGGTGATTTTTAGCCTCTCTCGATTTTGTACTTAGAAAAAATCCAAATTTTTTTTTTTTTTTTTTCCGTTTTTTTTGTAAGTGTCTGATCGAGAGAAGGAAAAAGAGGTGATTTTTAGCCTCTCTCGATTTTGTACTTTGAAAAAATCCCAATTTTTTTTTTTTTTTTTCCGTTATTTTTCTAAGTGTCTGATCGAGAGAAGGAAAAAGAGGTGATTTTTAGCCTCTCTCGATTTTGTACTTAGAAAAAATCCAAATTTTTTTTTTTTTTTTTTTCCGTTTTTTTTCTAAGTGTCTGATCGAGAGAAGGAAAAAGAGGTGATTTTTAGCCTCTCTCGATTTTGTAGTTAGAAAAAATCCAAATTTTTTTTTTTTTTTTTTCCGTTTTTTTTCTAAGTGTCTGATCGAGAGAAGGAAAAAGAGGTGATTTTTAGCCTCTCTCGATTTTGTACTTAGAAAAAATCCAATTTTTTTTTTTTTTTTTTTTTTTTCTAATTGTCCAATCGAGAGAAGGAAAAAGAGGTGATTTTTAGCCTCTCTCGATTTTGTACTTAGAAAAAATCCAAATTTTTTTTTTTTTTTTTTCCGTTTTTTTTCTAAGTGTCTGATCGAGAGAAGGAAAAAGAGGTGATTTTTAGCCTCTCTCGATTTTGTACTTAAAAAAAATCCAAATTTTTTTTTTTTTTTTTTTCTAAGTGTCCGATCGAGAGAAGGAAAAAGAGGTGATTTTTAGCCTCTCTCGATTTTGTACTTAGAAAAAATCCAAATTTTTTTTTTTTTTTTTTCCGTTTTTTTTCTAAGTGTCTGATCGAGAGAAGGAAAAAGAGGTGATTTTTAGCCTCTCTCGATTTTGTACTTAGAAAAAATCCAAATTTTTTTTATTTTTTTTTTCTAAGTGTCCGATCGAGAGAAGGAAAAAGAGGTGATTTTTAGCCTCTCTTGATTTTGTACTTAGAAAAAATCCAAATTTTTTTTTTTTTTTTTTCCGTTTTTTTTCTAAGTGTCTGATCGAGAGAAGGAAAAAGAGGTGATTTTTAGCCTCTCTCGATTTTGTACTTAGAAAAAATCCAATTTTTTTTTCTTTTTTTTTCCGTTTTTTTTCTAAGTGTCTGATCGAGAGAAGGAAAAAGAGGTGATTTTTAGCCTCTCTCGATTTTGTACTTAGAAAAAATCCAAATTTTTTTTTTTTTTTTTCCGTTTTTTTTCTAAGTGTCTGATCGAGAGAAGGAAAAAGAGGTGATTTTTAGCCTCTCTCGATTTTGTACTTAGAAAAAATCCAAATTTTTTTTTTTTTTTTTCCGTTTTTTTTCTAAGTGTCTGATCGAGAGAAGGAAAAAGAGGTGATTTTTAGCCTCTCTCGATTTTGTACTTAGAAAAAATCCAATTTTTTTTTTTTTTTTTTTTTTTCTAAGTGTCCGATCGAGAGAAGGAAAAAGAGGTGATTTTTAGCCTCTCTCGATTTTGTACTTAGAAAAAATCCAAATTTTTTTTTTATTTTTTCCGTTTTTTTTCTAAGTGTCTGATCGAGAGAAGGAAAAAGAGGTGATTTTTAGCCTCTCTCGATTTTGTACTTAGAAAAAATCCAAATTTTTTTTTTTTTTTTTTTTTTTTTTCTAAGTGTCCGATCGAGAGAAGGAAAAAGAGGTGATTTTTAGCCTCTCTCGATTTTGTACTTAGAAAAAATCCAAATTTTTTTTTTTTTTTTTTTTTTTTTCTAAGTGTCCGATCGAGAGAAGAAAAAGAGGTGATTTTTAGCCTCTCTCGATTTTGTACTTAGAAAAAATCCAAATTTTTTTTTTTTTTTTTTTCCGTTTTTTTTCTAAGTGTCTGATCGAGAGAAGGAAAAAGAGGTGATTTTTAGCCTCTCTCGATTTTGTACTTAGAAAAAATCCAAATTTTTTTTTTTTTTTTCCGTTTTTTTTCTAAGTGTCTGATCGAGAGAAGGAAAAAGAGGTGATTTTTAGCCTCTCTCGATTTTGTACTTAGAAAAAATCCCAATTTTTTTTTTTTTTTTTTCCGTTTTTTTTCTAAGTGTCTGATCGAGAGAAGGAAAAAGAGGTGATTTTTAGCCTCTCTCGATTTTGTACTTAGAAAAAATCCAAATTTTTTTATTTATTTTTTTTTTTTTCTAAGTGTCCGATCGAGAGAAGGAAAAAGAGGTGATTTTTAGCCTCTCTCGATTTTGTACTTAGAAAAAATCCAAATTTTATTTATTTATTTTTTTTTTTTTTCTAAGTGTCCGATCGAGAGAAGGAAAAAGAGGTGATTTTTAGCCTCTCTCGATTTTGTACTTAGAAAAAATCCAAATTTTTTTTTTTTTTTTTCCGTTTTTTTTCTAAGTGTCTGATCGAGAGAAGGAAAAAGAGGTGATTTTTAGCCTCTCTCGATTTTGTACTTAGAAAAAATCCAAATTTTTTTTTTTTTTTTTCCGTTTTTTTTCTAAGTGTCTGATCGAGAGAAGGAAAAAGAGGTGATTTTTAGCCTCTCTCGATTTTGTACTTAGAAAAAATCCAAATTTGTTTTTTTTTTTTTTTTTTTCCAAGTGTCCGATCGAGAGAAGGAAAAAGAGGTGATTTTTAGCCTCTCTCGATTTTGTACTTAGAAAAAATCCAAATTTTTTTTTTTTTTTTTTCCGTTTTTTTTGTAAGTGTCTGATCGAGAGAAGGAAAAAGAGGTGATTTTTAGCCTCTCTCGATTTTGTACTTAGAAAAAATCCCAATTTTTTTTTTTTTTTTTCCGTTATTTTTCTAAGTGTCTGATCGAGAGAAGGAAAAAGAGGTGATTTTTAGCCTCTCTCGATTTTGTACTTAGAAAAAATCCAAATTTTTTTTTTTTTTTTTTTCCGTTTTTTTTCTAAGTGTCTGATCGAGAGAAGGAAAAAGAGGTGATTTTTAGCCTCTCTCGATTTTGTAGTTAGAAAAAATCCAAATTTTTTTTTTTTTTTTTTTTTTTTCTAAGTGTCCGATCGAGAGAAGAAAAAGAGGTGATTTTTAGCCTCTCTCGATTTTGTACTTAGAAAAAATCCCAATTTTTTTTTTTTTTTTTCCGTTATTTTTCTAAGTTTCTGATCGAGAGAAGGAAAAAGAGGTGATTTTTAGCCTCTCTCGATTTTGTACTTAGAAAAAATCCAAATTTTTTTTTTTTTTTTTTTCCGTTTTTTTTCTAAGTGTCTGATCGAGAGAAGGAAAAAGAGGTGATTTTTAGCCTCTCTCGATTTTGTAGTTAGAAAAAATCCAAATTTTTTTTTTTTTTTTTTTTTTTTCTAAGTGTCCGATCGAGAGAAGAAAAAGAGGTGATTTTTAGCCTCTCTCGATTTTGTACTTAGAAAAAATCCAAATTTTTTTTTTTTTTTTTTTCCGTTTTTTTTCTAAGTGTCTGATCGATAGAAGGAAAAAGAGGTGATTTTTAGCCTCTCTCGATTTTGTACTTAGAAAAAATCCAAATTTTTTTTTTTTTTTTTCCGTTTTTTTTCTAAGTGTCTGATCGAGAGAAGGAAAAAGAGGTGATTTTTAGCCTCTCTCGATTTTGTACTTAGAAAAAATCCCAATTTTTTTTTTTTTTTTTTCCGTTTTTTTTCTAAGTGTCTGATCGAGAGAAGGAAAAAGAGGTGATTTTTAGCCTCTCTCGATTTTGTACTTAGAAAAAATCCAAATTTTTATTTATTTATTTTTTTTTTTCTAAGTGTCCGATCGAGAGAAGGAAAAAGAGATGATTTTTAGCCTCTCTCGATTTTGTACTTAGAAAAAATCCAAATTTTTTTTTTTTTTTTTCCGTTTTTTTTCTAAGTGTCTGATCGAGAGAAGGAAAAAGAGGTGATTTTTAGCCTCTCTCGATTTTGTACTTAGAAAAAATCCAAATTTTTTTTTTTTTTTTTCTAAGTGTCCGATCGAGAGAAGGAAAAAGAGGTGATTTTTAGCCTCTCTCGATTTTGTACTTAGAAAAAAATCCAAATTTTTTTTTTTTTTTTTTTCCGTTTTTTTTCTAAGTGTCTGATCGAGAGAAGGAAAAAGAGGTGATTTTTAGCCTCTCTCGATTTTGTACTTAGAAAAAATCCAAATTTTTTTTTTTTTTTTTTCCGTTTTTTTTCTAAGTGTCTGATCGAGAGAAGGAAAAAGAGGTGATTTTTAGCCTCTCTCGATTTTGTACTTAGAAAAAATCCAAATTTTTTATTTTTATTTTTATTTTTTTTCTAACTGTCCGATCGAGAGAAGGAAAAAGAGGTGATTTTTAGCCTCTCTCGATTTTGTACTTAGAAAAAATCCAATTTTTTTTTTTTTTTTTCTGTTTTTTTTCTAAGTGTCTGATCGAGAGAAGGAAAAAGAGGTGATTTTTAGCCTCTCTCGATTTTGTACTAAGAAAAAATCCAAATTTTTTTTTTTTTTTTTCCCGTTTTTTTTCTAAGTGTCTGATCGAGAGAAGGAAAAAGAGGTGATTTTTAGCCTCTCTCGATTTTGTACTTAGAAAAAATCCAAATTTTTTTTTTTTTTTTTTTTTTTTTTTTCTAAGTGTCCGATCGAGAGAAGGAAAAAGAGGTGATTTTTAGCCTCTCTCGATTTTGTACTTAGAAAAAATCCAATTTTTTTTTTTTTTTTTCTGTTTTTTTTCTAAGTGTCTGATCGAGAGAAGGAAAAAGAGGTGATTTTTAGCCTCTCTCGATTTTGTACTTAGAAAAAATCCAAATTTTTTTTTTTTTTTTCCGTTTCTTTTCTAAGTGTCTGATCGAGAGAAGGAAAAAGAGGTGATTTTTAGCCTCTCTCGATTTTGTACTTAGAAAAAATCCAAATTTTTTTTTTTTTTTTTTTTTTTCTAAGTGTCCGATCGAGAGAAGGAAAAAGAGGTGATTTTTAGCCTCTCTCGATTTTGTACTTAGAAAAAATCCAAATTTTTTTTTTTTTTTTTCCGTTTTTTTTCTAAGTGTCTGATCGAGAGAAGGAAAAAGAGGTGATTTTTAGCCTCTCTCGATTTTGTACTTAGAAAAAATCCAAATTATTTTTTTATTTTTTTCCGTTATTTTTCTAAGTGTCTGATCGAGAGAAGGAAAAAGAGGTGATTTTTAGCCTCTCTCGATTTTGTACTTAGAAAAAATCCAAATTTTTTTTTTTTTTTTTTTCCGTTTTTTTTCTAAGTGTCTGATCGAGAGAAGGAAAAAGAGGTGATTTTTAGCCTCTCTCGATTTTGTAGTTAGAAAAAATCCAATTTTTTTTTTTTTTTTTTTTTTTTTCTAAGTGTCCGATCGAGAGAAGGAAAAAGAGGTGATTTTTAGCCTCTCTCGATTTTGTACTTAGAAAAAATCCAATTTTTTTTTTTTTTTTTTTCCGTTTTTTTTCTAAGTGTCTGATCGAGAGAAGGAAAAAGAGGTGATTTTTAGCCTCTCTCGATTTTTTACTTAGAAAAAATCCAAATTTTTTTTTTTTTTTTTTTTTTTTTTTTTTTTTCTAAGTGTCCGATCGAGAGAAGGAAAAAGAGGTGATTTTTAGCCTCTCTCGATTTTGTACTTAGAAAAAATCCAAATTTTTATTTTTTTTTTCCGTTTTTTTTCTAAGTGTCTGATCGAGAGAAGGAAAAAGAGGTGATTTTTAGCCTCTCTCGATTTTGTACTTAGAAAAAATCCAAATTTTTTTTTTTTTTTTCCGTTTTTTTTCTAAGTGTCTGATCGAGAGAAGGAAAAAGAGGTGATTTTTAGCCTCTCTCGATTTTGTACTTAGAAAAAATCCAAATTTTTTTTTTTTTTTTTTTTTTTCTAAGTGTCCGATCGAGAGAAGGAAAAAGAGGTGATTTTTAGCCTCTCTCGATTTTGTACTTAGAAAAAATCCAAATTTTTTTTTTTTTTTTTCCGTTTTTTTTCTAAGTGTCTGATCGAGAGAAGGAAAAAGAGGTGATTTTTAGCCTCTCTCGATTTTGTACTTAGAAAAAATCCAATTTTTTTTTTTTTTTTTTTTCTAAGTGTCCGATCGAGAGAAGGAAAAAGAGGTGATTTTTAGCCTCTCTCGATTTTGTACTTAGAAAAAATCCAAATTTTTTTTTTTTTTCCGTTTTTTTTCTAAGTGTCTGATCGAGAGAAGGGAAAAGAGGTGATTTTTAGCCTCTCTCGATTTTGTACTTAGAAAAAATCCAAATTTTTTTTTTTTTTTTTTTTTTTTTTTTCTAAGTGTCCGATCGAGAGAAGGAAAAAGAGGTGATTTTTAGCCTCTCTCGATTTTGTACTTAGAAAAAATCCAAATTTTTTTTTTTTTTTTTTTTTTTTTTTCTAAGTGTCCAATCGAGAGAAGGAAAAAGAGGTGATTTTTAGCCTCTCTCGATTTTGTACTTAGAAAAAAATCCAAATTTTTTTTTTTTTTTTTCCGTTTTTTTTCTAAGTGTCTGATCGAGAGAAGGAAAAAGAGGTGATTTTTAGCCTCTCTCGATTTTGTACTTAGAAAAAATCCAATTTTTTTTTTTTTTTTTTTTTTTTTTTTGTAAGTGTCCGATCGAGAGAAGGAAAAAGAGGTGATTTTTAGCCTCTCTCGATTTTGTACTTAGAAAAAATCCAAATTTTTTTTTTTTTTTTTTCCGTTTTTTTTCTAAGTGTCTGATCGAGAAAAGGAAAAAGAGGTGATTTTTAGCCTCTCTCGATTTTGTACTTAGAAAAAATCCAAATTTTTTTTTTTTTTTTTTTTTTCTAAGTGTCCGATCGAGAGAAGGAAAAAGAGGTGATTTTTAGCCTCTCTCGATTTTGTACTTAGAAAAAATCCAATTTTTTTTTTTTTTTTTTCCGTTTTTTTTCTAAGTGTCTGATCGAGAGAAGGAAAAAGAGGTGATTTTTAGCCTCTCTCGATTTTGTACTTAGAAAAAATCCAAATTTTTTTTTTTTTTTTCCCGTTTTTTTTCTAAGTGTCTGATCGAGAGAAGGAAAAAGAGGTGATTTTTAGCCTCTCTCGATTTTGTACTTAGAAAAAATCCAAATTTTTTTTTTTTTTTTTCCGTTTTTTTTCTAAGTGTCTGATCGAGAAAAGGAAAAAGAGGTGATTTTTAGCCTCTCTCGATTTTGTACTTAGAAAAAATCCAAATTTTATTTTTTTTTTTTCCGTTTTTTTTCTAAGTGTCTGATCGAGAGAAGGAAAAAGAGGTGATTTTTAGCCTCTCTCGATTTTGTACTTAGAAAAAATCCAAATTTTTTTTTTTTTTTTTTCCATTTTTTTTCTAAGTGTCTGATCGAGAAAAGGAAAAAGAGGTGATTTTTAGCCTCTCTCGATTTTTTACTTAGAAAAAATCCAAATTTTTTTTTTTTTTTTTTCCGTTTTTTTTCTAAGTGTCTGATCGAGAGAAGGAAAAAGAGGTGATTTTTAGCCTCTCTCGATTTTGTACTTAGAAAAAATCCAAAATTTTTATTTTTTTTTTTCCGTTTTTTTTCTAAGTGTCTGATCGAGAAAAGGAAAAAGAGGTGATTTTTAGCCTCTCTCGATTTTGTACTTAGAAAAAATCCAATTTTTTTTTTTTTTTTTTCATTTTTTTTTCTAAGTGTCTGATCGAGAGAAGGAAAAAGAGGTGATTTTTAGCCACTCTCGATTTTGTACTTAGAAAAAATCCAAATTTTTTTTTTTTTTTTTTCCGTTTTTTTTCTAAGTGTCTGATCGAGAGAAGGAAAAAGAGGTGATTTTTAGCCACTCTCGAATTTGTACTTAGAAAAAATCCAAATTTTTTTTTTTTTTTTTCCGTTTTTTTTCTAAGTGTCTGATCGAGAGAAGGAAAAAGAGGTGATTTTTAGCCTCTCTCGATTTTGTACTTAGAAAAAATCCAAATTTGTTTTTTTTTTTTTTCCGTTTTTTTTCTAAGTGTCTGATCGAGAGAAGGAAAAAGAGGTGATTTTTAGCCTCTCTCGATTTTGTACTTAGAAAAAATCCAAATTTTTTTTTTTTTTTTTTCCGTTTTTTTTCTAAGTGTCTGATCGAGAGAAGGAAAAAGAGGTGATTTTTAGCCTCTCTCGATTTTGTACTTAGAAAAAAATCCAATTTTTTTTTTTTTTTTTTTCCGTTTTTTTTCTAAGTGTCTGATCGAGAAAAGGAAAAAGAGGTGATTTTTAGCCTCTCTCGATTTTGTACTTAGAAAAAATCCAATTTTTTTTTTTTTTTTTTTCCGTTTTTTTTCTAAGTGTCTGATCGAGAGAAGGAAAAAGAGGTGATTTTTAGCCACTCTCGATTTTGTACTTAGAAAAAATCCAAATTTTTTTTTTTTTTTTTCCGTTTTTTTTCTAAGTGTCTGATCGAGAGAAGGAAAAAGAGGTGATTTTTAGCCTCTCTCGATTTTGTACTTAGAAAAAATCCAAATTTTTTTTTTTTTTTTTTCCGTTTTTTTTCTAAGTGTCTGATCGAGAAAAGGAAAAAGAGGTGATTTTTAGCCTCTCTCGATTTTGTACTTAGAAAAAATCCAAATTTTTTTTTTTTTTTTTTTCCGTTTTTTTTCTAAGTGTCTGATCGAGAGAAGGAAAAAGAGGTGATTTTTAGCCACTCTCGATTTTGTACTTAGAAAAAATCCAATTTTTTTTTTTTTTTTTTTTTCCGTTTTTTTTCTAAGTGTCTGATCGAGAGAAGGAAAAAGAGGTGATTTTTAGCCTCTCTCGATTTTGTACTAAGAAAAAATCCAAATTTTTTTTTTTTTTTTTCCGTTTTTTTTCTAAGTGTCTGATCGAGAAAAGGAAAAAGAGGTGATTTTTACCCTCTCTCGATTTTGTACTTAGAAAAAATCCAAATTTTTTTTTTTTTTTTTTTTTTTTTCCCGTTTTTTTTCTAAGTGTCTGATCGAGAGAAGGAAAAAGAGGTGATTTTTAGCCACTCTCGATTTTGTACTTAGAAAAAATCCAAATTTTTTTTTTTTTTTTTTCCGTTTTTTTTCTAAGTGTCTGATCGAGAAAAGGAAAAAGAGGTGATTTTTAGCCACTCTCGATTTTGTACTTAGAAAAAATCCAATTTTTTTTTTTTTTTTTTCCGTTTTTTTTCTAAGTGTCTGATCGAGAGAAGGAAAAAGAGGTGATTTTTAGCCTCTCTCGATTTTGTACTTAGAAAAAATCCAAATTTTTTTTTTTTTTTTTTACGTTTTTTTTCTAAGTGTCTGATCGAGAAAAGGAAAAAGAGGTGATTTTTAGCCTCTCTCGATTTTGTACTTAGAAAAAATCCAATTTTTTTTTTTTTTTTTTCATTTTTTTTTCTAAGTGTCTGATCGAGAGAAGGAAAAAGAGGTGATTTTTAGCCACTCTCGATTTTGTACTTAGAAAAAATCCAAATTTTTTTTTTTTTTTTTCCGTTTTTTTTCTAAGTGTCTGATCGAGAGAAGGAAAAAGAGGTGATTTTTAGCCACTCTCGAATTTGTACTTAGAAAAAATCCAAATTTTTATTTTTTTTTTTCCGTTTTTTTTCTAAGTGTCTGATCGAGAGAAGGAAAAAGAGGTGATTTTTAGCCTCTCTCGATTTTGTACTTAGAAAAAATCCAAATTTGTTTTTTTTTTTTTTCCGTTTTTTTTCTAAGTGTCTGATCGAGAGAAGGAAAAAGAGGTGATTTTTAGCCTCTCTCGATTTTGTACTTAGAAAAAATCCAAATTTTTTTTTTTTTTTTTTCCGTTTTTTTTCTAAGTGTCTGATCGAGAGAAGGAAAAAGAGGTGATTTTTAGCCTCTCTCGATTTTGTACTTAGAAAAAATCCAATTTTTTTTTTTTTTTTTTCCGTTTTTTTTCTTAGTGTCTGATCGAGAAAAGGAAAAAGAGGTGATTTTTAGCCTCTCTCGATTTTGTACTTAGAAAAAATCCAAATTTTTTTTTTTTTTTTTTCCGTTTTTTTTCTAAGTGTCTGATCGAGAGAAGGAAAAAGAGGTGATTTTTAGCCACTCTCGATTTTGTACTTAGAAAAAATCCGAATTTTTTTTTTTTTTTTTCCGTTTTTTTTCTAAGTGTCTGATCGAGAGAAGGAAAAAGAGGTGATTTTTAGCCTCTCTCGATTTTGTACTTAGAAAAAATCCAAATTTTTTTTTTTTTTTTTTCCGTTTTTTTTCTAAGTGTCTGATCGAGAAAAGGAAAAAGAGGTGATTTTTAGCCTCTCTCGATTTTGTACTTAGAAAAAATCCAAATTTTTTTTTTTTTTTTTTTCCGTTTTTTTTCTAAGTGTCTGATCGAGAGAAGGAAAAAGAGGTGATTTTTAGCCACTCTCGATTTTGTACTTAGAAAAAATCCAATTTTTTTTTTTTTTTTTTTCCGTTTTTTTTCTAAGTGTCTGATCGAGAAAAGGAAAAAGAGGTGATTTTTAGCCTCTCTCGATTTTGTACTAAGAAAAAATCCAAATTTTTTTTTTTTTTTTTTCCGTTTTTTTTCTAAGTGTCTGATCGAGAAAAGGAAAAAGAGGTGATTTTTACCCTCTCTCGATTTTGTACTTAGAAAAAATCCAAATTTTATTTTTTTTTTTTCCCGTTTTTTTTCTAAGTGTCTGATCGAGAGAAGGAAAAAGAGGTGATTTTTAGCCACTCTCGATTTTGTACTTAGAAAAAATCCAAATTTTTTTTTTTTTTTTTTCCGTTTTTTTTCTAAGTGTCTGATCGAGAAAAGGAAAAAGAGGTGATTTTTAGCCACTCTCGATTTTGTACTTAGAAAAAATCCAAATTTTTTTTTTTTTTTTTTTCCGTTTTTTTTCTAAGTGTCTGATCGAGAGAAGGAAAAAGAGGTGATTTTTAGCCTCTCTCGATTTTGTACTTAGAATAAATCCAAATTTTTTTTTTTTTTTTTTACGTTTTTTTTCTAAGTGTCTGATCGAGAAAAGGAAAAAGAGGTGATTTTTAGCCTCTCTCGATTTTGTACTTAGAAAAAATCCAAATTTTTTTTTTTTTTTTTTCCGTTTTTTTTCTAAGTGTCTGATCGAGAGAAGGAAAAAGAGGTGATTTTTAGCCTCTCTCGATTTTGTACTTAGAAAAAATCCAAATTTTTTTTTTTTTTTTTCCGTTTTTTTTCTAAGTGTCTGATCGAGAAAAGGAAAAAGAGGTGATTTTTAGCCTCTCTCGATTTTGTACTTAGAAAAAATCCAAATTTTTTTTTTTTTTTTTTCCGTTTTTTTTCTAAGTGTCTGATCGAGAGAAGGAAAAAGAGGTGATTTTTAGCCTCTCTCGATTTTGTACTTAGAAAAAATCCAAATTTTTTTTTTTTTTTTTCCGTTTTTTTTCTAAGTGTCTGATCGAGAAAAGGAAAAAGAGGTGATTTTTAGCCTCTCTCGATTTTGTACTTAGAAAAAATCCAAATTTTATTTTTTTTTTTTTCCGTTTTTTTTCTAAGTGTCTGATCGAGAGAAGGAAAAAGAGGTGATTTTTAGCCTCTCTCGATTTTGTACTTAGAAAAAATCCAAATTTTTTTTTTTTTTTTTTCCGTTTTTTTTCTAAGTGTCTGATCGAGAAAAGGAAAAAGAGGTGATTTTTAGCCTCTCTCGATTTTGTACTTAGAAAAAATCCAAATTTTTTTTTTTTTTTTCCGTTTTTTTTCTAAGTGTCTGATCGAGAGAAGGAAAAAGAGGTGATTTTTAGCCTCTCTCGATTTTGTACTTAGAAAAAATCCAAATTTTTTTTTTTTTTTTTTCCGTTTTTTTTCTAAGTGTCTGATCGAGAGAAGGAAAAAGAGGTGATTTTTAGCCTCTCTCGATTTTGTACTTAGAAAAAATCCAATTTTTTTTTTTTTTTTCATTTTTTTTTCTAAGTGTCTGATCGAGAGAAGGAAAAAGAGGTGATTTTTAGCCACTCTCGATTTTGTACTTAGAAAAAATCCAAATTTTTATTTTTATTTTTTCCGTTTTTTTTCTAAGTGTCTGATCGAGAGAAGGAAAAAGAGGTGATTTTTAGCCACTCTCGATTTTGTACTTAGAAAAAATCCAAATTTTTTTTTTTTTTTCAGTTTTTTTTCTAAGTGTCTGATCGAGAGAAGGAAAAAGAGGTGATTTTTAGCCTCTCTCGATTTTGTACTTAGAAAAAATCCAAATTTGTTTTTTTTTTTTTTCCGTTTTTTTTCTAAGTGTCTGATCGAGAGAAGGAAAAAGAGGTGATTTTTAGCCTCTCTCGATTTTGTACTTAGAAAAAATCCAATTTTTTTTTTTTTTTTTTTCCGTTTTTTTTCTAAGTGTCTGATCGAGAGAAGGAAAAAGAGGTGATTTTTAGCCTCTCTCGATTTTGTACTTAGAAAAAATCCAAATTTTTTTTTTTTTTTTCCCGTTTTTTTTCTAAGTGTCTGATCGAGAGAAGGAAAAAGAGGTGATTTTTAGCCACTCTCGATTTTGTACTTAGAAAAAATCCAAATTTTTTTATTTTTTTTTTCCGTTTTTTTTCTAAGTGTCTGATCGAGAGAAGGAAAAAGAGGTGATTTTTAGCCTCTCTCGATTTTGTACTTAGAAAAAATCCAAATTTTTTTTTTTTTTTTTTTCCGTTTTTTTTCTAAGTGTCTGATCGAGAAAAGGAAAAAGAGGTGATTTTTAGCCTCTCTCGATTTTGCACTTAGAAAAAATCCAAATTTTTTTTTTTTTTTTCCGTTTTTTTTCTAAGTGTCTGATCGAGAGAAGGAAAAAGAGGTGATTTTTAGCCACTCTCGATTTTGTACTTAGAAAAAATCCAAATTTTTTTTTTTTTTTTTTCCGTTTTTTTTCTAAGTGTCTGGTCGAGAGAAGGAAAAAGAGGTGATTTTTAGCCTCTCTCGATTTTGTACTTAGAAAAAATCCAAATTTTTTTATTTTTTTTTTCCGTTTTTTTTCTAAGTGTCTGATCGAGAAAAGGAAAAAGAGGTGATTTTTAGCCTCTCTCGATTTTGTACTTAGAAAAAATCCAAATTTTTTTTTTTTTTTTTTCCGTTTTTTTTCTAAGTGTCTGATCGAGAGAAGGAAAAAGAGGTGATTTTTAGCCACTCTCGATTTTGTACTTAGAAAAAATCCAAATTTTTTTTTTTTTTTTTCCGTTTTTTTTCTAAGTGTCTGATCGAGAAAAGGAAAAAGAGGTGATTTTTAGCCACTCTCGATTTTGTACTTAGAAAAAATCCAAATTTTTTTTTTTTTTTTTTCCGTTTTTTTTCTAAGTGTTTGATCGAGAAAAGGAAAAAGAGGTGATTTTTAGCCTCTCTCGATTTTGTACTTAGAAAAAATCCAAATTTTTTTTTTTTTTTTTTCCGTTTTTTTTCTAAGTGTCTGATCGAGAGAAGGAAAAAGAGGTGATTTTTAGCCACTCTCGATTTTGTACTTAGAAAAAATCCAAATTTTTTTTTTTTTTTTTCCGTTTTTTTTCTAAGTGTCTGATCGAGAAAAGGAAAAAGAGGTGATTTTTAGCCACTCTCGATTTTGTACTTAGAAAAAATCCAATTTTTTTTTTTTTTTTTTTCCGTTTTTTTTCTAAGTGTCTGATCGAGAGAAGGAAAAAGAGGTGATTTTTAGCCTCTCTCGATTTTGTACTTAGAAAAAATCCAAATTTGTTTTTTTTTTTTTTCCATTTTTTTTCTAAGTGTCTGATCGAGAAAAGGAAAAAGAGGTGATTTTTAGCCTCTCTCGATTTTGTACTTAGAAAAAATCCAAATTTTTTTTTTTTTTTTTCCCGTTTTTTTTCTAAGTGTCTGATCGAGAGAAGGAAAAAGAGGTGATTTTTAGCCACTCTCGATTTTGTACTTAGAAAAAATCCAAATTTTATTTTTTTTTTTTCCGTTTTTTTTCTAAGTGTCTGATCGAGAGAAGGAAAAAGAGGTGATTTTTAGCCTCTCTCGATTTTGTACTAAGAAAAAATCCAAATTTTTTTTTTTTTTTTTTTCCGTTTTTTTTCTAAGTGTCTGATCGAGAAAAGGAAAAAGAGGTGATTTTTAGCCTCTCTCGATTTTGTACTTAGAAAAAATCCAAATTTTATTTTTTTTTTTTCCGTTTTTTTTCTAAGTGTCTGATCGAGAGAAGGAAA
>NW_026908198.1:20000-43150 GCF_033978785.1 Entelurus aequoreus | reverse complement strand
TCACCTCTTTTTCCTTCTCTCGATCAGACACTTAGAAAAAAAACGGAAAAAAAAAAAAAAAAAATTTGGATTTTTTCTAAGTACAAAATCGAGAGAGGCTAAAAATCACCTCTTTTTCCTTCTCTCGACAGACACTTAGAAAAAAAACGGAAAAAAAAAAAAAAAAAATTTGGATTTTTTTCTAAGTACAAAATCGAGAGAGGCTAAAAATCACCTCTTTTTCCTTCTCTCGATCGGACACTTAGAAAAAAAAATAAAATAAAAAAAAAATTTGGATTTTTTCTAAGTACAAAATCGAGAGAGGCTAAAAATCACCTCTTTTTCCTTCTCTCGATCAGACACTTAGAAAAAAAACGGAAAAAAAAAAAAAAAAAATTTGGATTTTTTCTAAGTACAAAATCGAGAGAGGCTAAAAATCACCTCTTTTTCCTTCTCTCGACAGACACTTAGAAAAAAAACGGAAAAAAAAAAAAAAAAAATTTGGATTTTTTCTAAGTACAAAATCGAGAGAGGCTAAAAATCACCTCTTTTTCCTTCTCTCGATCAGACACTTAGAAAAAAAACAGAAAAAAAAAAAAAAAAATTTGGATTTTTTCTAAGTACAAAATCGAGAGAGGCTAAAAATCACCTCTTTTTCCTTCTCTCGATCGGACACTTAGAAAAAAAAAAAAAAAAAAAAAAAAAAAAATTTGGATTTTTTCTAAGTACAAAATCGAGAGAGGCTAAAAATCACCTCTTTTTCCTTCTCTCGATCAGACACTAAGAAAAAAAACGGAAAAAAAAAAAAAAAAAATTTGGATTTTTTCTAAGTACAAAATCGAGAGAGGCTAAAAATCACCTCTTTTTCCTTCTCTCGATCGGACACTTAGAAAAAAAAAAAAAAAAAAAAAAAAAATTTGGATTTTTTCTAAGTACAAAATCGAGAGAGGCTAAAAATCACCTCTTTTTCCTTCTCTCGATCGGACACTTAGAAAAAAAAAAAAAAAAAAAAAAAAATTTGGATTTTTTCTAAGTACAAAATCGAGAGAGGCTAAAAATCACCTCTTTTTCCTTCTCTCGATCAGACACTTAGAAAAAAAACGGAAAAAAAAAAAAAAAAAATTTGGATTTTTTCTAAGTACAAAATCGAGAGAGGCTAAAAATCACCTCTTTTTCCTTCTCTCGATCAGACACTTAGAAAAAAAACAGAAAAAAAAAAAAAAAAATTTGGATTTTTTCTAAGTACAAAATCGAGAGAGGCTAAAAATCACCTCTTTTTCCTTCTCTCGATCGGACACTTAGAAAAAAAAAAAAAAAAAAAAAAAAAATTGGATTTTTTCTAAGTACAAAATCGAGAGAGGCTAAAAATCACCTCTTTTTCCTTCTCTCAATCGGACACTTAGAAAAAAAAAAAAAAAAAAAAAAAAAATTTGGATTTTTTCTAAGTACAAAATCGAGAGAGGCTAAAAATCACCTCTTTTTCCTTCTCTCGATCAGACACTTAGAAAAAAAACGGAAAAAAAAAAAAATAAATTTGGATTTTTTCTAAGTACAAAATCGAGAGAGGCTAAAAATCACCTCTTTTTCCTTCTCTCGATCGGACACTTAGGAAAAAAAAAAAAAAAAAAAAAAAAATTTGGATTTTTTCTAAGTACAAAATCGAGAGAGGCTAAAAATCACCTCTTTTTCCTTCTCTCGATCAGACACTTAGAAAAAAAACAGAAAATAAAAAAAAAAAAATTGGATTTTTTCTAAGTACAAAATCGAGAGAGGCTAAAAATCACCTCTTTTTCCTTCTCTCGATCAGACACTAAGAAAAAAAACGGAAAAAAAAAAAAAAAAAATTTGGATTTTTTCTAAGTACAAAATCGAGTGAGGCTAAAAATCACCTCTTTTTCCTTCTCTCGATCGGACACTTAGAAAAAAAAAAAAAAAAAAAAAAAAATTGGATTTTTTCTAAGTACAAAATCGAGAGAGGCTAAAAATCACCTCTTTTTCCTTCTCTCGATCGGACACTTAGAAAAAAAAAAAAAAAAAAAAAAATTTGGATTTTTTCTAAGTACAAAATCGAGAGAGGCTAAAAATCACCTCTTTTTCCTTCTCTCGATCAGACACTTAGAAAAAAAACGGAAAAAAAAAAAAAAAAAATTTGGATTTTTTCTAAGTACAAAATCGAGAGAGGCTAAAAATCACCTCTTTTTCCTTCTCTCGACGGACACTTAGAAAAAAAACGGAAAAAAAAAAAAAAAAATTTGGATTTTTTCTAAGTACAAAATCGAGAGAGGCTAAAAATCACCTCTTTTTCCTTCTCTCGATCAGACACTTAGAAAAAAAACAGAAAAAAAAAAAAAAAATTTGGATTTTTTCTAAGTACAAAATCGAGAGAGGCTAAAAATCACCTCTTTTTCCTTCTCTCGATCGGACACTTAGAAAAAAAAAAAAATAAAAAAATAAAAAATTTGGATTTTTTCTAAGTACAAAATCGAGAGAGGCTAAAAATCACCTCTTTTTCCTTCTCTCGATCAGACACTTAGAAAAAAAACGGAAAAAAAAAAAAAAAAAATTTGGATTTTTTCTAAGTACAAAATCGAGAGAGGCTAAAAATCACCTCTTTTTCCTTCTCTCGATCGGACACTTAGAAAAAAAAAAAAAAAAAAAAAAAAATTGGATTTTTTCTAAGTACAAAATCGAGAGAGGCTAAAAATCACCTCTTTTTCCTTCTCTCGATCAGACACTTAGAAAAAAAACGGAAAAAAAAAAAAAAACAATTTGGATTTTTTCTTAGTACAAAATCGAGAGAGGCTAAAAATCACCTCTTTTTCCTTCTCTCGATCGGACACTTAGAAAAAAAAAAAAAAAAAAAAAAATTTGGATTTTTTCTAAGTACAAAATCGAGAGAGGCTAAAAATCACCTCTTTTTCCTTCTCTCGATCAGACACTTAGAAAAAAAACGGAAAAAAAAAAAAAAAAAATTTGGATTTTTTCTAAGTACAAAATCGAGAGAGGCTAAAAATCACCTCTTTTTCCTTCTCTCGATCAGACACTTAGAAAAAAAACAGAAAAAAAAAAAAAAAAATTTGGATTTTTTCTAAGTACAAAATCGAGAGAGGCTAAAAATCACCTCTTTTTCCTTCTCTCGATCGGACACTTAGAAAAAAAAAAAAAAAAAAAAAAAAATTGGATTTTTTCTAAGTACAAAATCGAGAGAGGCTAAAAATCACCTCTTTTTCCTTCTCTCGATCGGACACTTAGAAAAAAAAAAAAAAAAAAAAAATTTGGATTTTTTCTAAGTACAAAATCGAGAGAGGCTAAAAATCACCTCTTTTTCCTTCTCTCGATCAGACACTTAGAAAAAAAACGGGGAAAAAAAAAAAAAAAATTTGGATTTTTTCTAAGTACAAAATCGAGAGAGGCTAAAAATCACCTCTTTTTCCTTCTCTCGACGGACACTTAGAAAAAAAACGGAAAAAAAAAAAAAAAAAATTTGGATTTTTTCTAAGTACAAAATCGAGAGAGGCTAAAAATCACCTCTTTTTCCTTCTCTCGATCAGACACTTAGAAAAAAAACAGAAAAAAAAAAAAAAAATTTGGATTTTTTCTAAGTACAAAATCGAGAGAGGCTAAAAATCACCTCTTTTTCCTTCTCTCGATCGGACACTTAGAAAAAAAAAAAAATAAAAAAATAAAAAATTTGGATTTTTTCTAAGTACAAAATCGAGAGAGGCTAAAAATCACCTCTTTTTCCTTCTCTCGATCAGACACTTAGAAAAAAAACGGAAAAAAAAAAAAAAAAAATTTGGATTTTTTCTAAGTACAAAATCGAGAGAGGCTAAAAATCACCTCTTTTTCCTTCTCTCGATCGGACACTTAGAAAAAAAAAAAAAAAAAAAAAAAAATTGGATTTTTTCTAAGTACAAAATCGAGAGAGGCTAAAAATCACCTCTTTTTCCTTCTCTCGATCAGACACTTAGAAAAAAAACGGAAAAAAAAAAAAAAACAATTTGGATTTTTTCTTAGTACAAAATCGAGAGAGGCTAAAAATCACCTCTTTTTCCTTCTCTCGATCGGACACTTAGAAAAAAAAAAAAAAAAAAAAAAAAAATTTGGATTTTTTCTAAGTACAAAATCGAGAGAGGCAAAAAATCACCTCTTTTTCCTTCTCTCGATCAGACACTTAGAAAAAAAACGGAAAAAAAAAAAAAAAAATTTGGATTTTTTCTAAGTACAAAATCGAGAGAGGCTAAAAATCACCTCTTTTTCCTTCTCTCGACAGACACTTAGAAAAAAAACGGAAAAAAAAAAAAAAAAAATTTGGATTTTTTCTAAGTACAAAATCGAGAGAGGCTAAAAATCACCTCTTTTTCCTTCTCTCGATCAGACACTTAGAAAAAAAACAGAAAAAAAAAAAAAAAAAATTGGATTTTTTCTAAGTACAAAATCGAGAGAGGCTAAAAATCACCTCTTTTTCCTTCTCTCGATCGGACACTTAGAAAAAAAAAAAAAAAAAAAAAAAAAAATTTGGATTTTTTCTAAGTACAAAATCGAGGGAGGCTAAAAATCACCTCTTTTTCCTTCTCTCGATCAGACACTTAGAAAAAAAACGGAAAAAAAAAAAAAAAAAATTTGGATTTTTTCTAAGTACAAAATCGAGAGAGGCTAAAAATCACCTCTTTTTCCTTCTCTCGATCAGACACTTAGAAAAAAAACGGAAAAAAAAAAAAAAAAAATTTGGATTTTTTTCTAAGTACAAAATCGAGAGAGGCTAAAAATCACCTCTTTTTCCTTCTCTCGATCGGACACTTAGAAAAAAAAATAAAATAAAAAAAAAATTTGGATTTTTTCTAAGTACAAAATCGAGAGAGGCTAAAAATCACCTCTTTTTCCTTCTCTCGATCAGACACTTAGAAAAAAAACGGAAAAAAAAAAAAAAAAAATTTGGATTTTTTCTAAGTACAAAATCGAGAGAGGCTAAAAATCACCTCTTTTTCCTTCTCTCGACAGACACTTAGAAAAAAAACGGAAAAAAAAAAAAAAAAATTTGGATTTTTTCTAAGTACAAAATCGAGAGAGGCTAAAAATCACCTCTTTTTCCTTCTCTCGATCAGACACTTAGAAAAAAAACAGAAAAAAAAAAAAAAAAAATTGGATTTTTTCTAAGTACAAAATCGAGAGAGGCTAAAAATCACCTCTTTTTCCTTCTCTCGATCGGACACTTAGAAAAAAAAAAAAAAAAAAAAAAAAAAAAATTTGGATTTTTTCTAAGTACAAAATCGAGAGAGGCTAAAAATCACCTCTTTTTCCTTCTCTCGATCAGACACTAAGAAAAAAAACGGAAAAAAAAAAAAAAAAAATTTGGATTTTTTCTAAGTACAAAATCGAGAGAGGCTAAAAATCACCTCTTTTTCCTTCTCTCGATCGGACACTTAGAAAAAAAAAAAAAAAAAAAAAAAAATTTGGATTTTTTCTAAGTACAAAATCGAGAGAGGCTAAAAATCACCTCTTTTTCCTTCTCTCGATCGGACACTTAGAAAAAAAAAAAAAAAAA
Source organism: Entelurus aequoreus (assembly GCF_033978785.1). Lineage (NCBI taxonomy): Eukaryota > Metazoa > Chordata > Actinopteri > Syngnathiformes > Syngnathidae > Entelurus > Entelurus aequoreus. Next base: position 37,626 of record NW_026908198.1, on the reverse strand, counting down.
AAAAAAAAATTTGGATTTTTTCTAAGTACAAAATCGAGAGAGGCTAAAAATCACCTCTTTTTCCTTCTCTCGATCAGACACTTAGAAAAAAAACGGAAAAAAAAAAAAAAAATTTGGATTTTTTCTAAGTACAAAATCGAGAGAGGCTAAAAATCACCTCTTTTTCCTTCTCTCGATCAGACACTTAGAAAAAAAACAGAAAAAAAAAAAAAAAATTTGGATTTTTTCTAAGTACAAAATCGAGAGAGGCTAAAAATCACCTCTTTTTCCTTCTATCGATCGATTAGAAAAAAAAAAAAAAAAAAAAAAAAAATTTGGATTTTTTCTAAGTACAAAATCGAGAGAGGCTAAAAATCACCTCTTTTTCCTTCTCTCGATCGGACACTTAGAAAAAAAATAAAATAAAATAAAAAAATTGGATTTTTTCTAAGTACAAAATCGAGAGAGGCTAAAAATCACCTCTTTTTCCTTCTCTCGATCGGACACTTAGAAAAAAAAAAAAAAAAAAAAAAAAAATTTGATTTTTTCTAAGTACAAAATCGAGAGAGGCTAAAAATCACCTCTTTTTCCTTCTCTCGATCAGACACTTAGAAAAAAAACGGAAAAAAAAAAAAAAAAAATTTGGATTTTTTCTAAGTACAAAATCGAGAGAGGCTAAAAATCACCTCTTTTTCCTTCTCTCGATCGGACACTTAGAAAAAAAAAAAAAAAAAAAAAAAATTTGGATTTTTTCTAAGTACAAAATCGAGAGAGGCTAAAAATCACCTCTTTTTCCTTCTCTCGATCGGACACTTAGAAAAAAAAAAATAAATAAAATAAAATTTGGATTTTTTCTAAGTACAAAATCGAGAGAGGCTAAAAATCACCTCTTTTTCCTTCTCTCGATCAGACACTTAGAAAAAAAACGGAAAAAAAAAAAAAAAAAATTTGGATTTTTTCTAAGTACAAAATCGAGAGAGGCTAAAAATCACCTCTTTTTCCTTCTCTCGATCGGACACTTAGAAAAAAAAAAAAAAAAAAAAAAAAATTGGATTTTTTCTAAGTACAAAATCGAGAGAGGCTAAAAATCACCTCTTTTTCCTTCTCTCGATCAGACACTTAGAAAAAAAACGGAAAAAAAAAAAAAAAAAATTTGGATTTTTTCTAAGTACAAAATCGAGAGAGGCTAAAAATCACCTCTTTTTCCTTCTCTCGACAGACACTTAGAAAAAAAACGGAAAAAAAAAAAAAAAAATTTGGATTTTTTCTAAGTACAAAATCGAGAGAGGCTAAAAATCACCTCTTTTTCCTTCTCTCGATCAGACACTTAGAAAAAAAACGGAAAAAAAAAAAAAAAAAAATTGGATTTTTTCTAAGTACAAAATCGATAGAGGCTAAAAATCACCTCTTTTTCCTTCTCTCGATCAGACACTTAGAAAAAAAACGGAAAAAAAAAAAAAAAAAATTTGGATTTTTTTCTAAGTACAAAATCGAGAGAGGCTAAAAATCACCTCTTTTTCCTTCTCTCGATCGGACACTTAGAAAAAAAAATAAAATAAAAAAAAAATTTGGATTTTTTCTAAGTACAAAATCGAGAGAGGCTAAAAATCACCTCTTTTTCCTTCTCTCGATCAGACACTTAGAAAAAAAACGGAAAAAAAAAAAAAAAAAATTTGGATTTTTTCTAAGTACAAAATCGAGAGAGGCTAAAAATCACCTCTTTTTCCTTCTCTCGATCAGACACTAAGAAAAAAAACGGAAAAAAAAAAAAAAAAAATTTGGATTTTTTCTAAGTACAAAATCGAGTGAGGCTAAAAATCACCTCTTTTTCCTTCTCTCGATCGGACACTTAGAAAAAAAAAAAAAAAAAAAAAAATTTGGATTTTTTCTAAGTACAAAATCGAGAGAGGCTAAAAATCACCTCTTTTTCCTTCTCTCGATCGGACACTTAGAAAAAAAAAAAAAAAAAAAAAAAAAATTTGGATTTTTTCTAAGTACAAAATCGAGAGAGGCTAAAAATCACCTCTTTTTCCTTCTCTCGATCAGACACTTAGAAAAAAAACGGAAAAAAAAAAAAAAAATTTGGATTTTTTCTAAGTACAAAATCGAGAGAGGCTAAAAATCACCTCTTTTTCCTTCTCTCGATCAGACACTTAGAAAAAAAACAGAAAAAAAAAAAAAAAATTTTGGATTTTTTCTAAGTACAAAATCGAGAGAGGCTAAAAATCACCTCTTTTTCCTTCTATCGATCGATTAGAAAAAAAAAAAAAAAAAAAAAAAAAAATTGGATTTTTTCTAAGTACAAAATCGAGAGAGGCTAAAAATCACCTCTTTTTCCTTCTCTCGATCGGACACTTAGAAAAAAAATAAAATAAAATAAAAAAATTGGATTTTTTCTAAGTACAAAATCGAGAGAGGCTAAAAATCACCTCTTTTTCCTTCTCTCGATCGGACACTTAGAAAAAAAAATAAAATAAAATAAAATTTGGATTTTTTCTAAGTACAAAATCGAGAGAGGCTAAAAATCACCTCTTTTTCCTTCTCTCGATCAGACACTTAGAAAAAAAACGGAAAAAAAAAAAAAAAAAATTGGATTTTTTCTAAGTACAAAATCGAGAGAGGCTAAAAATCACCTCTTTTTCCTTCTCTCGACAGACACTTAGAAAAAAAACGGAAAAAAAAAAAAATAAAATTTGGATTTTTTCTAAGTACAAAATCGAGAGAGGCTAAAAATCACCTCTTTTTCCTTCTCTCGATCAGACACTTAGAAAAAAAACAGAAAAAAAAAAAAAAAAATTGGATTTTTTCTAAGTACAAAATCGAGAGAGGCTAAAAATCACCTCTTTTTCCTTCTCTCGATCGGACACTTAGAAAAAAAAAAAATAAATAAAAAAAAAAAATTTGGATTCTTTATAAGTACAAAATCGAGAGAGGCAAAAAATCACCTCTTTTTCCTTCTCTCGATCAGACACTTAGAAAAAAAACGGAAAAAAAAAAAAAAAAAATTTGGATTTTTTCTAAGTACAAAATCGAGAGAGGCTAAAAATCACCTCTTTTTCCTTCTCTCGATCGGACACTTAGAAAAAAAAAAAAAAAAAAAAAAAAATTGGATTTTTTCTAAGTACAAAATCGAGAGAGGCTAAAAATCACCTCTTTTTCCTTCTCTCGATCAGACACTTAGAAAAAAAACGGAAAAAAAAAAAAAAAAAATTTGGATTTTTTCTAAGTACAAAATCGAGAGAGGCTAAAAATCACCTCTTTTTCCTTCTCTCGATCGGACACTTACAAAAAAAACGGAAAAAAAAAAAAAAAAATTTGGATTTTTTCTAAGTACAAAATCGAGAGAGGCTAAAAATCACCTCTTTTTCCTTCTCTCGATCAGACACTTAGAAAAAAAACGGAAAAAAAAAAAAAAAAATTTGGATTTTTTCTAAGTACAAAATCGAGAGAGGCTAAAAATCACCTCTTTTTCCTTCTCTCGATCGGACACTTAGAAAAAAAAAAAAAAAAAAAAAAAAATTGCATTTTTTCTAAGTACAAAATCGAGAGAGGCTAAAAATCACCTCTTTTTCCTTCTCTCGATCAGACACTTAGAAAAAAAACGGAAAAAAAAAAAAAAACAATTTGGATTTTTTCTTAGTACAAAATCGAGAGAGGCTAAAAATCACCTCTTTTTCCTTCTCTCGATCGGACACTTAGAAAAAAAAAAAAAAAAAAAAAAAAAATTTGGATTTTTTCTAAGTACAAAATCGAGAGAGGCTAAAAATCACCTCTTTTTCCTTCTCTCGATCGGACACTTAGAAAAAAAAAAAAAAAAAAAAAAAATAATTTGGATTTTTTCTAAGTACAAAATCGAGAGAGGCAAAAAATCACCTCTTTTTCCTTCTCTCGATCAGACACTTAGAAAAAAAACGGAAAAAAAAAAAAAAAAAATTTGGATTTTTTCTAAGTACAAAATCGAGAGAGGCTAAAAATCACCTCTTTTTCCTTCTCTCGACAGACACTTAGAAAAAAAACGGAAAAAAAAAAAAAAAAAATTTGGATTTTTTCTAAGTACAAAATCGAGAGAGGCTAAAAATCACCTCTTTTTCCTTCTCTCGATCAGACACTTAGAAAAAAAACAGAAAAAAAAAAAAAAAAATTTGGATTTTTTCTAAGTACAAAATCGAGAGAGGCTAAAAATCACCTCTTTTTCCTTCTCTCGATCGGACACTTAGAAAAAAAAAAAAAAAAAAAAAAAAAATTTGGTTTTTTTCTTAGTACAAAATCGAGGGAGGCTAAAAATCACCTCTTTTTCCTTCTCTCGATCAGACACTTAGAAAAAAAACGGAAAAAAAAAAAAAAAAAATTTGGATTTTTTCTAAGTACAAAATCGAGAGAGGCTAAAAATCACCTCTTTTTCCTTCTCTCGATCAGACACTTAGAAAAAAAACGGAAAAAAAAAAAAAAAAATTTGGATTTTTTTCTAAGTACAAAATCGAGAGAGGCTAAAAATCACCTCTTTTTCCTTCTCTCGATCGGACACTTAGAAAAAAAAATAAAATAAAAAAAAAATTTGGATTTTTTCTAAGTACAAAATCGAGAGAGGCTAAAAATCACCTCTTTTTCCTTCTCTCGATCAGACACTTAGAAAAAAAACGGAAAAAAAAAAAAAAAAATTTGGATTTTTTCTAAGTACAAAATCGAGAGAGGCTAAAAATCACCTCTTTTTCCTTCTCTCGACAGACACTTAGAAAAAAAACGGAAAAAAAAAAAAAAAAAATTTGGATTTTTTCTAAGTACAAAATCGAGAGAGGCTAAAAATCACCTCTTTTTCCTTCTCTCGATCAGACACTTAGAAAAAAAACAGAAAAAAAAAAAAAAAAATTGGATTTTTTCTAAGTACAAAATCGAGAGAGGCTAAAAATCACCTCTTTTTCCTTCTCTCGATCGGACACTTAGAAAAAAAAAAAAAAAAATAAAAAATAAAATTTGGATTTTTTCTAAGTACAAAATCGAGAGAGGCTAAAAATCACCTCTTTTTCCTTCTCTCGATCAGACACTAAGAAAAAAAACGGAAAAAAAAAAAAAAAAAATTTGGATTTTTTCTAAGTACAAAATCGAGAGAGGCTAAAAATCACCTCTTTTTCCTTCTCTCGATCGGACACTTAGAAAAAAAAAAAAAAAAAAAAAAAAATTGGATTTTTTCTAAGTACAAAATCGAGAGAGGCTAAAAATCACCTCTTTTTCCTTCTCTCGATCAGACACTTAGAAAAAAAACGGAAAAAAAAAAAAAACAATTTGGATTTTTTCTTAGTACAAAATCGAGAGAGGCTAAAAATCACCTCTTTTTCCTTCTCTCGATCGGACACTTAGAAAAAAAAAAAAAAAAAAAAAAAAAATTTGGATTTTTTCTAAGTACAAAATCGAGAGAGGCTAAAAATCACCTCTTTTTCCTTCTCTCGATCGGACACTTAGAAAAAAAAAAAAAAAAAAAAAAAAAAATTTGGATTTTTTCTAAGTACAAAATCGAGAGAGGCAAAAAATCACCTCTTTTTCCTTCTCTCGATCAGACACTTAGAAAAAAAACGGAAAAAAAAAAAAAAAAAATTTGGATTTTTTCTAAGTACAAAATCGAGAGAGGCTAAAAATCACCTCTTTTTCCTTCTCTCGACAGACACTTAGAAAAAAAACGGAAAAAAAAAAAAAAAAAATTTGGATTTTTTCTAAGTACAAAATCGAGAGAGGCTAAAAATCACCTCTTTTTCCTTCTCTCGATCAGACACTTAGAAAAAAAACAGAAAAAAAAAAAAAAAAATTTGGATTTTTTCTAAGTACAAAATCGAGAGAGGCTAAAAATCACCTCTTTTTCTTTCTCTCGATCGGACACTTAGAAAAAAAACGGAAAAAAAAAAAAAAAAAATTTGGATTTTTTCTAAGTACAAAATCGAGAGAGGCTAAAAATCACCTCTTTTTCCTTCTCTCGATCAGACACTTAGAAAAAAAACGGAAAAAAAAAAAAAAAAAATTTGGATTTTTTTCTAAGTACAAAATCGAGAGAGGCTAAAAATCACCTCTTTTTCCTTCTCTCGATCGGACACTTAGAAAAAAAAATAAAATAAAAAAAAAATTTGGATTTTTTCTAAGTACAAAATCGAGAGAGGCTAAAAATCACCTCTTTTTCCTTCTCTCGATCAGACACTTAGAAAAAAAACGGAAAAAAAAAAAAAAAAATTTGGATTTTTTCTAAGTACAAAATCGAGAGAGGCTAAAAATCACCTCTTTTTCCTTCTCTCGACAGACACTTAGAAAAAAAACGGAAAAAAAAAAAAAAAAATTTGGATTTTTTCTAAGTACAAAATCGAGAGAGGCTAAAAATCACCTCTTTTTCCTTCTCTCGATCAGACACTTAGAAAAAAAACAGAAAAAAAAAAAAAAAAATTTGGATTTTTTCTAAGTACAAAATCGAGAGAGGCTAAAAATCACCTCTTTTTCCTTCTCTCGATCGGACACTTAGAAAAAAAATAAAAAAAAAAATAAATAAAATTTGGATTTTTTCTAAGTACAAAATCGAGAGAGGCTAAAAATCACCTCTTTTTCCTTCTCTCGATCAGACACTAAGAAAAAAAACGGAAAAAAAAAAAAAAAAAATTTGGATTTTTTCTAAGTACAAAATCGAGAGAGGCTAAAAATCACCTCTTTTTCCTTCTCTCGATCGGACACTTAGAAAAAAAAAAAAAAAAAAAAAAAAAATTTGGATTTTTTCTAAGTACAAAATCGAGAGAGGCTAAAAATCACCTCTTTTTCCTTCTCTCGATCGGACACTTAGAAAAAAAAAAAAAAAAAAAAAAAAAATTTGGATTTTTTCTAAGTACAAAATCGAGAGAGGCTAAAAATCACCTCTTTTTCCTTCTCTCGATCAGACACTTAGAAAAAAAACGGAAAAAAAAAAAAAAAAATTTGGATTTTTTCTAAGTACAAAATCGAGAGAGGCTAAAAATCACCTCTTTTTCCTTCTCTCGATCAGACACTTAGAAAAAAAACAGAAAAAAAAAAAAAAAAATTTGGATTTTTTCTAAGTACAAAATCGAGAGAGGCTAAAAATCACCTCTTTTTCCTTCTCTCGATCGGACACTTAGAAAAAAAAAAAAAAAAAAAAAAAAATTGGATTTTTTCTAAGTACAAAATCGAGAGAGGCTAAAAATCACCTCTTTTTCCTTCTCTCAATCGGACACTTAGAAAAAAAAAAAAAAAAAAAAAAAATTTGGATTTTTTCTAAGTACAAAATCGAGAGAGGCTAAAAATCACCTCTTTTTCCTTCTCTCGATCAGACACTTAGAAAAAAAACGGAAAAAAAAAAAAATAAATTTGGATTTTTTCTAAGTACAAAATCGAGAGAGGCTAAAAATCACCTCTTTTTCCTTCTCTCGATCGGACACTTAGGAAGAAAAAAAAAAAAAAAAAAAAAATTTGGATTTTTTCTAAGTACAAAATCGAGAGAGGCTAAAAATCACCTCTTTTTCCTTCTCTCGATCAGACACTTAGAAAAAAAACAGAAAATAAAAAAAAAAATTTGGATTTTTTCTAAGTACAAAATCGAGAGAGGCTAAAAATCACCTCTTTTTCCTTCTCTCGATCAGACACTAAGAAAAAAAACGGAAAAAAAAAAAAAAAAAATTTGGATTTTTTCTAAGTACAAATTCGAGTGAGGCTAAAAATCACCTCTTTTTCCTTCTCTCGATCGGACACTTAGAAAAAAAAAAAAAAAAAAAAAAATTTGGATTTTTTCTAAGTACAAAATCGAGAGAGGCTAAAAATCACCTCTTTTTCCTTCTCTCGATCAGACACTTAGAAAAAAAACGGAAAAAAAAAAAAAAAAAATTTGGATTTTTTCTAAGTACAAAATCGAGAGAGGCTAAAAATCACCTCTTTTTCCTTCTCTCGATCAGACACTTAGAAAAAAAACAGAAAAAAAAAAAAAAAAATTTGGATTTTTTCTAAGTACAAAATCGAGAGAGGCTAAAAATCACCTCTTTTTCCTTCTCTCGATCGGACACTTAGAAAAAAAAAAAAAAAAAAAAAAAAATTGGATTTTTTCTAAGTACAAAATCGAGAGAGGCTAAAAATCACCTCTTTTTCCTTCTCTCGATCGGACACTTAGAAAAAAAAAAAAAAAAAAAAAATTTGGATTTTTTCTAAGTACAAAATCGAGAGAGGCTAAAAATCACCTCTTTTTCCTTCTCTCGATCAGACACTTAGAAAAAAAACGGAAAAAAAAAAAAAAAAATTTGGATTTTTTCTAAGTACAAAATCGAGAGAGGCTAAAAATCACCTCTTTTTCCTTCTCTCGACGGACACTTAGAAAAAAAACGGAAAAAAAAAAAAAAAAATTTGGATTTTTTCTAAGTACAAAATCGAGAGAGGCTAAAAATCACCTCTTTTTCCTTCTCTCGATCAGACACTTAGAAAAAAAACAGAAAAAAAAAAAAAAAATTTGGATTTTTTCTAAGTACAAAATCGAGAGAGGCTAAAAATCACCTCTTTTTCCTTCTCTCGATCGGACACTTAGAAAAAAAAATAAAATAAAAAATAAAAAATTTGGATTTTTTCTAAGTACAAAATCGAGAGAGGCTAAAAATCACCTCTTTTTCCTTCTCTCGATCAGACACTTAGAAAAAAAACGGAAAAAAAAAAAAAAAAATTTGGATTTTTTCTAAGTACAAAATCGAGAGAGGCTAAAAATCACCTCTTTTTCCTTCTCTCGATCGGACACTTAGAAAAAAAAAAAAAAAAAAAAAAAAAATTGGATTTTTTCTAAGTACAAAATCGAGAGAGGCTAAAAATCACCTCTTTTTCCTTCTCTCGATCAGACACTTAGAAAAAAAACGGAAAAAAAAAAAAAAACAATTTGGATTTTTTCTTAGTACAAAATCGAGAGAGGCTAAAAATCACCTCTTTTTCCTTCTCTCGATCGGACACTTAGAAAAAAAAAAAAAAAAAAAAAAAAATTTGGATTTTTTCTAAGTACAAAATCGAGAGAGGCAAAAAATCACCTCTTTTTCCTTCTCTCGATCAGACACTTAGAAAAAAAACGGAAAAAAAAAAAAAAAAATTTGGATTTTTTCTAAGTACAAAATCGAGAGAGGCTAAAAATCACCTCTTTTTCCTTCTCTCGACAGACACTTAGAAAAAAAACGGAAAAAAAAAATAAAAAAATTTGGATTTTTTCTAAGTACAAAATCGAGAGAGGCTAAAAATCACCTCTTTTTCCTTCTCTCGATCAGACACTTAGAAAAAAAACAGAAAAAAAAAAAAAAAAATTGGATTTTTTCTAAGTACAAAATCGAGAGAGGCTAAAAATCACCTCTTTTTCCTTCTCTCGATCGGACACTTAGAAAAAAAAAAAAAAAAAAAAAAAAATTTGGATTTTTTCTAAGTACAAAATCGAGGGAGGCTAAAAATCACCTCTTTTTCCTTCTCTCGATCAGACACTTAGAAAAAAAACGGAAAAAAAAAAAAAAAAATTTGGATTTTTTCTAAGTACAAAATCGAGAGAGGCTAAAAATCACCTCTTTTTCCTTCTCTCGATCAGACACTTAGAAAAAAAACGGAAAAAAAAAAAAAAAAAATTTGGATTTTTTTCTAAGTACAAAATCGAGAGAGGCTAAAAATCACCTCTTTTTCCTTCTCTCGATCGGACACTTAGAAAAAAAAATAAAATAAAAAAAAAATTTGGATTTTTTCTAAGTACAAAATCGAGAGAGGCTAAAAATCACCTCTTTTTCCTTCTCTCGATCAGACACTTAGAAAAAAAACGGAAAAAAAAAAAAAAAAAATTTGGATTTTTTCTAAGTACAAAATCGAGAGAGGCTAAAAATCACCTCTTTTTCCTTCTCTCGACAGACACTTAGAAAAAAAACGGAAAAAAAAAAAAAAAAATTTGGATTTTTTCTAAGTACAAAATCGAGAGAGGCTAAAAATCACCTCTTTTTCCTTCTCTCGATCAGACACTTAGAAAAAAAACAGAAAAAAAAAAAAAAAAATTGGATTTTTTCTAAGTACAAAATCGAGAGAGGCTAAAAATCACCTCTTTTTCCTTCTCTCGATCGGACACTTAGAAAAAAAAAAAAAAAAAAAAAAAAAAAATTTGGATTTTTTCTAAGTACAAAATCGAGAGAGGCTAAAAATCACCTCTTTTTCCTTCTCTCGATCAGACACTAAGAAAAAAAACGGAAAAAAAAAAAAAAAAAATTTGGATTTTTTCTAAGTACAAAATCGAGAGAGGCTAAAAATCACCTCTTTTTCCTTCTCTCGATCGGACACTTAGAAAAAAAAAAAAAAAAAAAAAAAAATTTGGATTTTTTCTAAGTACAAAATCGAGAGAGGCTAAAAATCACCTCTTTTTCCTTCTCTCGATCGGACACTTAGAAAAAAAAAAAAAAAAAAAAAAAAAATTTGGATTTTTTCTAAGTACAAAATCGAGAGAGGCTAAAAATCACCTCTTTTTCCTTCTCTCGATCAGACACTTAGAAAAAAAACGGAAAAAAAAAAAAAAAATTTGGATTTTTTCTAAGTACAAAATCGAGAGAGGCTAAAAATCACCTCTTTTTCCTTCTCTCGATCAGACACTTAGAAAAAAAACAGAAAAAAAAAAAAAAAATTTGGATTTTTTCTAAGTACAAAATCGAGAGAGGCTAAAAATCACCTCTTTTTCCTTCTATCGATCGATTAGAAAAAAAAAAAAAAAAAAAAAAAAATTTGGATTTTTTCTAAGTACAAAATCGAGAGAGGCTAAAAATCACCTCTTTTTCCTTCTCTCGATCGGACACTTAGAAAAAAAATAAAATAAAATAAAAAAATTGGATTTTTTCTAAGTACAAAATCGAGAGAGGCTAAAAATCACCTCTTTTTCCTTCTCTCGATCGGACACTTAGAAAAAAAAAAAAAAAAAAAAAAAAAATTTGATTTTTTCTAAGTACAAAATCGAGAGAGGCTAAAAATCACCTCTTTTTCCTTCTCTCGATCAGACACTTAGAAAAAAAACGGAAAAAAAAAAAAAAAAAATTTGGATTTTTTCTAAGTACAAAATCGAGAGAGGCTAAAAATCACCTCTTTTTCCTTCTCTCGATCGGACACTTAGAAAAAAAAAAAAAAAAAAAAAAAATTTGGATTTTTTCTAAGTACAAAATCGAGAGAGGCTAAAAATCACCTCTTTTTCCTTCTCTCGATCGGACACTTAGAAAAAAAAAAATAAATAAAATAAAATTTGGATTTTTTCTAAGTACAAAATCGAGAGAGGCTAAAAATCACCTCTTTTTCCTTCTCTCGATCAGACACTTAGAAAAAAAACGGAAAAAAAAAAAAAAAAAAATTGGATTTTTTCTTAGTACAAAATCGAGAGAGGCTAAAAATCACCTCTTTTTCCTTCTCTCGACAGACACTTAGAAAAAAAACGGAAAAAAAAAATAATAAAATTTGGATTTTTTCTAAGTACAAAATCGAGAGAGGCTAAAAATCACCTCTTTTTCCTTCTCTCGATCAGACACTTAGAAAAAAAACAGAAAAAAAAAAAAAAAAATTGGATTTTTTCTAAGTACAAAATCGAGAGAGGCTAAAAATCACATCTTTTTCCTTCTCTCGATCGGACACTTAGAAAAAAAAAAAAAAAAAAAAAAAAAAAATTTGGATTTTTTCTAAGTACAAAATCGAAAGAGGCAAAAAATCACCTCTTTTTCCTTCTCTCGATCAGACACTTAGAAAAAAAACGGAAAAAAAAAAAAAAAAAAATTGGATTTTTTCTAAGTACAAAATCGAGAGAGGCTAAAAATCACCTCTTTTTCCTTCTCTCGATCGGACACTTAGAAAAAAAAAAAAAAAAAAAAAAAAAATTGGATTTTTTCTAAGTACAAAATCGAGAGAGGCTAAAAATCACCTCTTTTTCCTTCTCTCGATCAGACACTTAGAAAAAAAACGGAAAAAAAAAAAAAAAAAATTTGGATTTTTTCTAAGTACAAAATCGAGAGAGGCTAAAAATCACCTCTTTTTCCTTCTCTCGACAGACATTTAGAAAAAAAACGGAAAAAAAAAAAAAAAAATTTGGATTTTTTCTAAGTACAAAATCGAGAGAGGCTAAAAATCACCTCTTTTTCCTTCTCTCGATCAGACACTTAGAAAAAAAACGGAAAAAAAAAAAAAAAAAATTGGATTTTTTCTAAGTACAAAATCGATAGAGGCTAAAAATCACCTCTTTTTCCTTCTCTCGATCAGACACTTAGAAAAAAAACGGAAAAAAAAAAAAAAAAAAATTTGGATTTTTTTCTAAGTACAAAATCGAGAGAGGCTAAAAATCACCTCTTTTTCCTTCTCTCGATCGGACACTTAGAAAAAAAAATAAAATAAAAAAAAAATTTGGATTTTTTCTAAGTACAAAATCGAGAGAGGCTAAAAATCACCTCTTTTTCCTTCTCTCGATCAGACACTTAGAAAAAAAACGGAAAAAAAAAAAAAAAAAATTTGGATTTTTTCTAAGTACAAAATCGAGAGAGGCTAAAAATCACCTCTTTTTCCTTCTCTCGATCAGACACTAAGAAAAAAAACGGAAAAAAAAAAAAAAAAATTTGGATTTTTTCTAAGTACAAAATCGAGTGAGGCTAAAAATCACCTCTTTTTCCTTCTCTCGATCGGACACTTAGAAAAAAAAAAAAAAAAAAAAAAATTTGGATTTTTTCTAAGTACAAAATCGAGAGAGGCTAAAAATCACCTCTTTTTCCTTCTCTCGATCGGACACTTAGAAAAAAAAAAAAAAAAAAAAAAAAATTTGGATTTTTTCTAAGTACAAAATCGAGAGAGGCTAAAAATCACCTCTTTTTCCTTCTCTCGATCAGACACTTAGAAAAAAAACGGAAAAAAAAAAAAAAAAATTTGGATTTTTTCTAAGTACAAAATCGAGAGAGGCTAAAAATCACCTCTTTTTCCTTCTCTCGATCAGACACTTAGAAAAAAAACAGAAAAAAAAAAAAAAAAATTTGGATTTTTTCTAAGTACAAAATCGAGAGAGGCTAAAAATCACCTCTTTTTCCTTCTATCGATCGATTAGAAAAAAAAAAAAAAAAAAAAAAAAAATTGGATTTTTTCTAAGTACAAAATCGAGAGAGGCTAAAAATCACCTCTTTTTCCTTCTCTCGATCGGACACTTAGAAAAAAAATAAAATAAAATAAAAAATTGGATTTTTTCTAAGTACAAAATCGAGAGAGGCTAAAAATCACCTCTTTTTCCTTCTCTCGATCGGACACTTAGAAAAAAAAATAAAATAAAATAAAATTTGGATTTTTTCTAAGTACAAAATCGAGAGAGGCTAAAAATCACCTCTTTTTCCTTCTCTCGATCAGACACTTAGAAAAAAAACGGAAAAAAAAAAAAAAAAATTGGATTTTTTCTAAGTACAAAATCGAGAGAGGCTAAAAATCACCTCTTTTTCCTTCTCTCGACAGACACTTAGAAAAAAAACGGAAAAAAAAAAAATAAAATTTGGATTTTTCTAAGTACAAAATCGAGAGAGGCTAAAAATCACCTCTTTTTCCTTCTCTCGATCAGACACTTAGAAAAAAAACAGAAAAAAAAAAAAAAAAATTGGATTTTTTCTAAGTACAAAATCGAGAGAGGCTAAAAATCACCTCTTTTTCCTTCTCTCGATCGGACACTTAGAAAAAAAAAAAATAAATAAAAAAAATAAATTTGGATTCTTTCTAAGTACAAAATCGAGAGAGGCAAAAAATCACCTCTTTTTCCTTCTCTCGATCAGACACTTAGAAAAAAAACGGAAAAAAAAAAAAAAAAAATTTGGATTTTTTCTAAGTACAAAATCGAGAGAGGCTAAAAATCACCTCTTTTTCCTTCTCTCGATCGGACACTTAGAAAAAAAAAAAAAAAAAAAAAAAAATTGGATTTTTTCTAAGTACAAAATCGAGAGAGGCTAAAAATCACCTCTTTTTCCTTCTCTCGATCAGACACTTAGAAAAAAAACGGAAAAAAAAAAAAAAAAAATTTGGATTTTTTCTAAGTACAAAATCGAGAGAGGCTAAAAATCACCTCTTTTTCCTTCTCTCGATCGGACACTTAGAAAAAAAACGGAAAAAAAAAAAAAAAATTTGGATTTTTTCTAAGTACAAAATCGAGAGAGGCTAAAAATCACCTCTTTTTCCTTCTCTCGACAGACACTTAGAAAAAAAACGGAAAAAAAAAAAAAAAAATTTGGATTTTTTCTAAGTACAAAATCGAGAGAGGCTAAAATCACCTCTTTTTCCTTCTCTCGATCAGACACTTAGAAAAAAAACGGAAAAAAAAAAAAAAAAAAATTGGATTTTTTCTAAGTACAAAATCGATAGAGGCTAAAAATCACCTCTTTTTCCTTCTCTCGATCAGACACTTAGAAAAAAAACGGAAAAAAAAAAAAAAAAAATTTGGATTTTTTTCTAAGTACAAAATCGAGAGAGGCTAAAAATCACCTCTTTTTCCTTCTCTCGATCGGACACTTAGAAAAAAAAATAAAATAAAAAAAAAATTTGGATTTTTTCTAAGTACAAAATCGAGAGAGGCTAAAATCACCTCTTTTTCCTTCTCTCGATCAGACACTTAGAAAAAAAAACGGAAAAAAAAAAAAATAAAATTTGGATTTTTTCTAAGTACAAAATCGAGAGAGGCTAAAAATCACCTCTTTTTCCTTCTCTCGATCAGACACTAAGAAAAAAAACGGAAAAAAAAAAAAAAAAAATTTGGATTTTTTCTAAGTACAAAATCGAGTGAGGCTAAAAATCACCTCTTTTTCCTTCTCTCGATCGGACACTTAGAAAAAAAAAAAAAAAAAAAAAAAATTTGGATTTTTTCTAAGTACAAAATCGAGAGAGGCTAAAAATCACCTCTTTTTCCTTCTCTCGATCAGACACTTAGAAAAAAAACAGAAAATAAAAAAAAAAAATTTGGATTTTTTCTAAGTACAAAATCGAGAGAGGCTAAAAATCACCTCTTTTTCCTTCTCTCGATCAGACACTTAGAAAAAAAACGGAAAAAAAAAAAAAAAAAATTTGGATTTTTTCTAAGTACAAAATCGAGAGAGGCTAAAAATCACCTCTTTTTCCTTCTCTCGATCAGACACTTAGAAAAAAAACAGAAAAAAAAAAAAAAAAATTGGATTTTTTCTAAGTACAAAATCGAGACAGGCTAAAAATCACCTCTTTTTCCTTCTCTCGATCGGACACTTAGAAAAAAAAAAAAAAAAAAAAAAATTTGGATTTTTTCTAAGTACAAAATCGAGAGAGGCTAAAAATCACCTCTTTTTCCTTCTCTCGATCAGACACTTAGAAAAAAAACGGAAAAAAAAAAAAAAAAAAATTTGGATTTTTTCTAAGTACAAAATCGAGAGAGGCTAAAAATCACCTCTTTTTCCTTCTCTCGATCAGACACTTAGAAAAAAAACAGAAAAAAAAAAAAAAAAATTGGATTTTTTCTAAGTACAAAATCGAGAGAGGCTAAAAATCACCTCTTTTTCCTTCTCTCGATCGGACACTTAGAAAAAAAAAAAAAAAAAAAAAAAAAAATTGGATTTTTTCTAAGTACAAAATCGAGAGAGGCTAAAAATCACCTCTTTTTCCTTCTCTCGATCGGACACTTAGAAAAAAAAAAAAAAAAAAAAAAAATTTGGATTTTTTCTAAGTACAAAATCGAGAGAGGCTAAAAATCACCTCTTTTTCCTTCTCTCGATCAGACACTTAGAAAAAAAATGGAAAAAAAAAAAAAAAATTTGGATTTTTTCTAAGTACAAAATCGAGAGAGGCTAAAAATCACCTCTTTTTCCTTCTCTCGACAGACACTTAGAAAAAAAAACGGAAAAAAAAAAAAAAAAAATTTGGATTTTTTCTAAGTACAAAATCGAGAGAGGCTAAAAATCACCTCTTTTTCCTTCTCTCGATCAGACACTTAGAAAAAAAACAGAAAAAAAAAAAAAAAATTTGGATTTTTTCTAAGTACAAAATCGAGAGAGGCTAAAAATCACCTCTTTTTCCTTCTCTCGATCGGACACTTAGAAAAAAAAAAAAAAAAAAAAAAAAAAAATTTGGATTTTTTCTAAGTACAAAATCGAGAGAGGCTAAAAATCACCTCTTTTTCCTTCTCTCGATCAGACACTTAGAAAAAAAACGGAAAAAAAAAAAAAAAAAATTTGGATTTTTTCTAAGTACAAAATCGAGAGAGGCTAAAAATCACCTCTTTTTCCTTCTCTCGATCGGACACTTAGAAAAAAAAAAAAAAAAAAAAAAAAAATTGGATTTTTTCTAAGTACAAAATCGAGAGAGGCTAAAAATCACCTCTTTTTCCTTCTCTCGATCAGACACTTAGAAAAAAAACGGAAAAAAAAAAAAAAACAATTTGGATTTTTTCTTAGTACAAAATCGAGAGAGGCTAAAAATCACCTCTTTTTCCTTCTCTCGATCGGACACTTAGAAAAAAAAAAAAAAAAAAAAAAAAATTTGGATTTTTTCTAAGTACAAAATCGAGAGAGGCTAAAAATCACCTCTTTTTCCTTCTCTCGATCAGACACTTAGAAAAAAAACGGAAAAAAAAAAAAAAAAAATTTGGATTTTTTCTTAGTACAAAATCGAGAGAGGCTAAAAATCACCTCTTTTTCCTTCTATCGATCGATTAGAAAAAAAAAAAAAAAAAAAAAAAAAATTGTATTTTTTCTAAGTACAAAATCGAGAGAGGCTAAAAATCACCTCTTTTTCCTTCTCTCGATCGGACACTTAGAAAAAAAATAAAATAAAATAAAAAAATTGGATTTTTTCTAAGTACAAAATCGAGAGAGGCTAAAAATCACCTCTTTTTCCTTCTCTCGATCGGACACTTAGAAAAAAAAAAATAAATAAAATAAAATTTGGATTTTTTCTAAGTACAAAATCGAGAGAGGCTAAAAATCACCTCTTTTTCCTTCTCTCGATCAGACACTTAGAAAAAAAACGGAAAAAAAAAAAAAAAATTTGGATTTTTTCTAAGTACAAAATCGAGAGAGGCTAAAAATCACCTCTTTTTCCTTCTCTCGATCAGACACTTAGAAAAAAAACAGAAAAAAAAAAAAAAAAATTTGGATTTTTTCTAAGTACAAAATCGAGAGAGGCTAAAAATCACCTCTTTTCCTTCTATCGATCGATTAGAAAAAAAAAAAAAAAAAAAAAAAAAATTGGATTTTTTCTAAGTACAAAATCGAGAGAGGCTAAAAATCACCTCTTTTTCCTTCTCTCGATCGGACACTTAGAAAAAAAATAAAATAAAATAAAAAAATTGGATTTTTTCTAAGTACAAAATCGAGAGAGGCTAAAAATCACCTCTTTTTCCTTCTCTCGATCGGACACTTAGAAAAAAAAAAATAAAATAAAATAAAATTTGGATTTTTTCTAAGTACAAAATCGAGAGAGGCTAAAAATCACCTCTTTTTCCTTCTCTCGATCAGACACTTAGAAAAAAAACGGAAAAAAAAAAAAAAAAAATTGGATTTTTTCTAAGTACAAAATCGAGAGAGGCTAAAAATCACCTCTTTTTCCTTCTCTCGACAGACACTTAGAAAAAAAACGGAAAAAAAAAAAAATAAAATTTGGATTTTTTCTAAGTACAAAATCGAGA
>NW_026908198.1:0-15000 GCF_033978785.1 Entelurus aequoreus | reverse complement strand
GAAAAAAAACAGAAAATAAAAAAAAAAAATTTGGATTTTTTCTAAGTACAAAATCGAGAGAGGCTAAAAATCACCTCTTTTTCCTTCTCTCGATCAGACACTTAGAAAAAAAACGGAAAAAAAAAAAAAAAAATTTGGATTTTTTCTAAGTACAAAATCGAGAGAGGCTAAAAATCACCTCTTTTTCCTTCTCTCGATCAGACACTTAGAAAAAAAACAGAAAAAAAAAAAAAAATTTGGATTTTTTCTAAGTACAAAATCGAGAGAGGCTAAAAATCACCTCTTTTTCCTTCTCTCGATCGGACACTTAGAAAAAAAAAAAAAAAAAAAAAAAAAATTGGATTTTTTCTAAGTACAAAATCGAGAGAGGCTAAAAATCACCTCTTTTTCCTTCTCTCGATCGGACACTTAGAAAAAAAACGGAAAAAAAAAAAAAAAAATTTGGATTTTTTCTAAGTACAAAATCGAGAGAGGCTAAAAATCACCTCTTTTTCCTTCTCTCGATCAGACACTTAGAAAAAAAACAGAAAAAAAAAAAAAAAATTTGGATTTTTTCTAAGTACAAAATCGAGAGAGGCTAAAAATCACCTCTTTTTCCTTCTCTCGATCGGACACTTAGAAAAAAAAAAAAAAAAAAAAAAAAATTTGGATTTTTTCTAAGTACAAAATCGAGGGAGGCTAAAAATCACCTCTTTTTCCTTCTCTCAATCAGACACTTAGAAAAAAAACGGAAAAAAAAAAAAAAAAATTTGGATTTTTTCTAAGTACAAAATCGAGAGAGGCTAAAAATCACCTCTTTTTCCTTCTCTCGATCAGACACTTAGAAAAAAAACGGAAAAAAAAAAAAAAAAAATTTGGATTTTTTTCTAAGTACAAAATCGAGAGAGGCTAAAAATCACCTCTTTTTCCTTCTCTCGATCGGACACTTAGAAAAAAAAATAAAATAAAAAAAAAATTTGGATTTTTTCTAAGTACAAAATCGAGAGAGGCTAAAAATCACCTCTTTTTCCTTCTCTCGATCAGACACTTAGAAAAAAAACGGAAAAAAAAAAAAAAAAAATTGGATTTTTTCTAAGTACAAAATCGAGAGAGGCTAAAAATCACCTCTTTTTCCTTCTCTCGACAGACACTTAGAAAAAAAACGGAAAAAAAAAAAAAAAAAATTTGGATTTTTTCTAAGTACAAAATCGAGAGAGGCTAAAAATCACCTCTTTTTCCTTCTCTCGATCGGACACTTAGAAAAAAAAAAAAAAAAAAAAAAAAAAAAAAAAATTTGGATTTTTTCTAAGTACAAAATCGAGAGAGGCTAAAAATCACCTCTTTTTCCTTCTCTCGATCAGACACTTAGAAAAAAAACGGAAAAAAAAAAAAAAAAAATTTGGATTTTTCCTAAGTACAAAATCGAGAGAGGCTAAAAATCACCTCTTTTTCCTTCTCTCGATCGGACACTTAGAAAAAAAAAAAAAAAAAAAAAAAAAATTGGATTTTTTCGAAGTACAAAATCGAGAGAGGCTAAAAATCACCTCTTTTTCCTTCTCTCGATCAGACACTTAGAAAAAAAACGGAAAAAAAAAAAAAAAAATTTTTGATTTTTTCTTAGTACAAAATCGAGAGAGGCTAAAAATCACCTCTTTTTCCTTCTCTCGATCGGACACTTAGAAAAAAAAAAAAAAAAAAAAAAAAAAAATTTGGATTTTTTCTAAGTACAAAATCGAGAGAGGCTAAAAATCACCTCTTTTTCCTTCTCTCGATCAGACACTTAGAAAAAAAACGGAAAAAAAAAAAAAAAAATTTGGATTTTTTCTAAGTACAAAATCGAGAGAGGCTAAAAATCACCTCTTTTTCCTTCTCTCGACAGACACTTAGAAAAAAAACGGAAAAAAATAAAAATAAAATTTGAATTTTTTCTAAGTACAAAATCGAGAGAGGCTAAAAATCACCTCTTTTTCCTTCTCTCGATCGGACACTTAGAAAAAAAAAAAAAAAAAAAAAAAAAAATTTGGATTTTTTCTAAGTACAAAATCGAGAGAGGCTAAAAATCACCTCTTTTTCCTTCTCTCGATCAAACACTTAGAAAAAAAACGGAAAAAAAAAAAAAAAAATTTGGATTTTTTCTAAGTACAAAATCGAGAGAGGCTAAAAATCACCTCTTTTTCCTTCTCTCGACAGACACTTAGAAAAAAAACGGAAAAAAAAAAAAAAAAAATTTGGATTTTTTCTAAGTACAAAATCGAGAGAGGCTAAAAATCACCTCTTTTTCCTTCTCTCGATCAGACACTTAGAAAAAAAACAGAAAAAAAAAAAAAAAATTTGGATTTTTTCTAAGTACAAAATCGAGAGAGGCTAAAAATCACCTCTTTTTCCTTCTCTCGATCGGACACTTAGAAAAAAAAAAAAAAAAAAAAAAAAAATTTGGATTTTTTCTAAGTACAAAATCGAGGGAGGCTAAAAATCACCTCTTTTTCCTTCTCTCGATCAGACACTTAGAAAAAAAACGGAAAAAAAAAAAAAAAAAATTTGGATTTTTTCTAAGTACAAAATCGAGAGAGGCTAAAAATCACCTCTTTTTCCTTCTCTCGATCAGACACTTAGAAAAAAAACGGAAAAAAAAAAAAAAAAAATTTGGATTTTTTTCTAAGTACAAAATCGAGAGAGGCTAAAAATCACCTCTTTTTCCTTCTCTCGATCGGACACTTAGAAAAAAAAATAAAATAAAAAAAAAATTTGGATTTTTTCTAAGTACAAAATCGAGAGAGGCTAAAAATCACCTCTTTTTCCTTCTCTCGATCAGACACTTAGAAAAAAAACGGAAAAAAAAAAAAAAAAAATTGGATTTTTTCTAAGTACAAAATCGAGAGAGGCTAAAAATCACCTCTTTTTCCTTCTCTCGACAGACACTTAGAAAAAAAACGGAAAAAAAAAAAAAAAAAATTTGGATTTTTTCTAAGTACAAAATCGAGAGAGGCTAAAAATCACCTCTTTTTCCTTCTCTCGATCGGACACTTAGAAAAAAAAAAAAAAAAAAAAAAAAAATTGGATTTTTTCGAAGTACAAAATCGAGAGAGGCTAAAAATCACCTCTTTTTCCTTCTCTCGATCAGACACTTAGAAAAAAAACGGAAAAAAAAAAAAAATAAATTTGGATTTTTTCTAAGTACAAAATCGAGAGAGGCTAAAAATCACCTCTTTTTCCTTCTCTCGATCGGACACTTAGAAAAAAAAAAGAAAAAAAAAAAAAAATTGGATTTTTTCTAAGTACAAAATCGAGAGAGGCTAAAAATCACCTCTTTTTCCTTCTCTCGATCAGACACTTAGAAAAAAAACGGAAAAAAAAAAAAAAAAAATTTGGATTTTTTCTAAGTACAAAATCGAGAGAGGCTAAAAATCACCTCTTTTTCCTTCTCTCGATCGGACACTTAGAAAAAAAAAAAAAAAAAAAAAAAAATTGGATTTTTTCTAAGTACAAAATCGAGAGAGGCTAAAAATCACCTCTTTTTCCTTCTCTCGATCAGACACTTAGAAAAAAAACAGAAAATAAAAAAAAAAAATTTGGATTTTTTCTAAGTACAAAATCGAGAGAGGCTAAAAATCACCTCTTTTTCCTTCTCTCGATCAGACACTTAGAAAAAAAACGGAAAAAAAAAAAAAAAAATTTGGATTTTTTCTAAGTACAAAATCGAGAGAGGCTAAAAATCACCTCTTTTTCCTTCTCTCGATCAGACACTTAGAAAAAAAACAGAAAAAAAAAAAAAAATTTGGATTTTTTCTAAGTACAAAATCGAGAGAGGCTAAAAATCACCTCTTTTTCCTTCTCTCGATCGGACACTTAGAAAAAAAAAAAAAAAAAAAAAAAAAATTGGATTTTTTCTAAGTACAAAATCGAGAGAGGCTAAAAATCACCTCTTTTTCCTTCTCTCGATCGGACACTTAGAAAAAAAAAAAAAAAAAAAAAATTTGGATTTTTTCTAAGTACAAAATCGAGAGAGGCTAAAAATCACCTCTTTTTCCTTCTCTCGATCGGACACTTAGAAAAAAAAAAAAAAAAAAAAAAATTTGGATTTTTTCTAAGTACAAAATCGAGAGAGGCTAAAAATCACCTCTTTTTCCTTCTCTCGATCAGACACTTAGAAAAAAAACGGAAAAAAAAAAAAAAAAATTTGGATTTTTTCTAAGTACAAAATCGAGAGAGGCTAAAAATCACCTCTTTTTCCTTCTCTCGATCAGACAACTTAGAAAAAAAACGGAAAAAAAAAAAAAAAAATTTGGATTTTTTCTAAGTACAAAATCGAGAGAGGCTAAAAATCACCTCTTTTTCCTTCTCTCGATCGGACACTTAGAAAAAAAAAAAAAAAAAAAAAAAAAAATTTGGATTTTTTCTAAGTACAAAATCGAGAGAGGCTAAAAATCACCTCTTTTTCCTTCTCTCGATCAGACACTTAGAAAAAAAACGGAAAAAAAAAAAAAAAAATTTGGATTTTTTCTAAGTACAAAATCGAGAGAGGCTAAAAATCACCTCTTTTTCCTTCTCTCGACAGACACTTAGAAAAAAAACGGAAAAAAAAAAAAAAAAATTTGGATTTTTTCTAAGTACAAAATCGAGAGAGGCTAAAAATCACCTCTTTTTCCTTCTCTCGATCAGACACTTAGAAAAAAAACGGAAAAAAAAAAAAAAAAAAATTGGATTTTTTCTAAGTACAAAATCGATAGAGGCTAAAAATCACCTCTTTTTCCTTCTCTCGATCAGACACTTAGAAAAAAAACGGAAAAAAAAAAAAAAAAATTTGGATTTTTTTCTAAGTACAAAATCGAGAGAGGCTAAAAATCACCTCTTTTTCCTTCTCTCGATCGGACACTTAGAAAAAAAAATAAAATAAAAAAAAAATTTGGATTTTTTCTAAGTACAAAATCGAGAGAGGCTAAAAATCACCTCTTTTTCCTTCTCTCGATCAGACACTTAGAAAAAAAAACGGAAAAAAAAAAAAAAAAAATTTGGATTTTTTCTAAGTACAAAATCGAGAGAGGCTAAAAATCACCTCTTTTTCCTTCTCTCGATCAGACACTAAGAAAAAAAACGGAAAAAAAAAAAAAAAAATTTGGATTTTTTCTAAGTACAAAATCGAGTGAGGCTAAAAATCACCTCTTTTTCCTTCTCTCGATCGGACACTTAGAAAAAAAAAAAAAAAAAAAAAAAAATTTGGATTTTTTCTAAGTACAAAATCGAGAGAGGCTAAAAATCACCTCTTTTTCCTTCTCTCGATCAGACACTTAGAAAAAAAACAGAAAATAAAAAAAAAAAATTTGGATTTTTTCTAAGTACAAAATCGAGAGAGGCTAAAAATCACCTCTTTTTCCTTCTCTCGATCAGACACTTAGAAAAAAAACGGAAAAAAAAAAAAAAAAAATTTGGATTTTTTCTAAGTACAAAATCGAGAGAGGCTAAAAATCACCTCTTTTTCCTTCTCTCGATCAGACACTTAGAAAAAAAACAGAAAAAAAAAAAAAAATTTGGATTTTTTCTAAGTACAAAATCGAGAGAGGCTAAAAATCACCTCTTTTTCCTTCTCTCGATCGGACACTTAGAAAAAAAAAAAAAAAAAAAAAAAAAATTGGATTTTTTCTAAGTACAAAATCGAGAGAGGCTAAAAATCACCTCTTTTTCCTTCTCTCGATCGGACACTTAGAAAAAAAAAAAAAAAAAAAAAAATTTGGATTTTTTCTAAGTACAAAATCGAGAGAGGCTAAAAATCACCTCTTTTTCCTTCTCTCGATCAGACACTTAGAAAAAAAACGGAAAAAAAAAAAAAAAAATTTGGATTTTTTCTAAGTACAAAATCGAGAGAGGCTAAAAATCACCTCTTTTTCCTTCTCTCGATCAGACACTTAGAAAAAAAACGGAAAAAAAAAAAAAAAAATTTGGATTTTTTCTAAGTACAAAATCGAGAGAGGCTAAAAATCACCTCTTTTTCCTTCTCTCGATCGGACACTTAGAAAAAAAAAAAAAAAAAAAAAAAAAAAATTTGGATTTTTTCTAAGTACAAAATCGAGAGAGGCTAAAAATCACCTCTTTTTCCTTCTCTCGATCAGACACTTAGAAAAAAAACGGAAAAAAAAAAAAAAAAATTTGGATTTTTTCTAAGTACAAAATCGAGAGAGGCTAAAAATCACCTCTTTTTCCTTCTCTCGACAGACACTTAGAAAAAAAACGGAAAAAAATAAAAATAAAATTTGAATTTTTTCTAAGTACAAAATCGAGAGAGGCTAAAAATCACCTCTTTTTCCTTCTCTCGATCGGACACTTAGAAAAAAAAAAAAAAAAAAAAAAAATTGGATTTTTTCTAAGTACAAAATCGAGAGAGGCTAAAAATCACCTCTTTTTCCTTCTCTCGATCAGACACTTAGAAAAAAAACGGAAAAAAAAAAAAAAAAATTTGGATTTTTTCTAAGTACAAAATCGAGAGAGGCTAAAAACCACCTCTTTTTCCTTCTCTCGACAGACACTTAGAAAAAAAAACGGAAAAAAAAAAAAAAACAATTTGGATTTTTTCTAAGTACAAAATCGAGAGAGGCTAAAAATCACCTCTTTTTCCTTCTCTCGATCAGACACTTAGAAAAAAAACAGAAAAAAAAAAAAAAAATTTGGATTTTTTCTAAGTACAAAATCGAGAGAGGCTAAAAATCACCTCTTTTTCCTTCTCTCGATCGGACACTTAGAAAAAAAAAAAAAAAAAAAAAAAAAATTTGGATTTTTTCTAAGTACAAAATCGAGGGAGGCTAAAAATCACCTCTTTTTCCTTCTCTCAATCAGACACTTAGAAAAAAAACGGAAAAAAAAAAAAAAAAATTTGGATTTTTTCTAAGTACAAAATCGAGAGAGGCTAAAAATCACCTCTTTTTCCTTCTCTCGATCAGACACTTAGAAAAAAAACGGAAAAAAAAAAAAAAAAAATTTGGATTTTTTTCTAAGTACAAAATCGAGAGAGGCTAAAAATCACCTCTTTTTCCTTCTCTCGATCGGACACTTAGAAAAAAAAATAAAATAAAAAAAAAATTTGGATTTTTTCTAAGTACAAAATCGAGAGAGGCTAAAAATCACCTCTTTTTCCTTCTCTCGATCAGACACTTAGAAAAAAAACGGAAAAAAAAAAAAAAAAAATTGGATTTTTTCTAAGTACAAAATCGAGAGAGGCTAAAAATCACCTCTTTTTCCTTCTCTCGACAGACACTTAGAAAAAAAACGGAAAAAAAAAAAAAAAAAATTTGGATTTTTTCTAAGTACAAAATCGAGAGAGGCTAAAAATCACCTCTTTTTCCTTCTCTCGATCGGACACTTAGAAAAAAAAAAAAAAAAAAAAAAAAAAAAATTTGGATTTTTTCTAAGTACAAAATCGAGAGAGGCTAAAAATCACCTCTTTTTCCTTCTCTCGATCAGACACTTAGAAAAAAAACGGAAAAAAAAAAAAAAAAAATTTGGATTTTTCCTAAGTACAAAATCGAGAGAGGCTAAAAATCACCTCTTTTTCCTTCTCTCGATCGGACACTTAGAAAAAAAAAAAAAAAAAAAAAAAAAATTGGATTTTTTCGAAGTACAAAATCGAGAGAGGCTAAAAATCACCTCTTTTTCCTTCTCTCGATCAGACACTTAGAAAAAAAACGGAAAAAAAAAAAAAAAAATTTTGATTTTTTCTTAGTACAAAATCGAGAGAGGCTAAAAATCACCTCTTTTTCCTTCTCTCGATCGGACACTTAGAAAAAAAAAAAAAAAAAAAAAAAAAAAATTTGGATTTTTTCTAAGTACAAAATCGAGAGAGGCTAAAAATCACCTCTTTTTCCTTCTCTCGATCAGACACTTAGAAAAAAAACGGAAAAAAAAAAAAAAAAATTTGGATTTTTTCTAAGTACAAAATCGAGAGAGGCTAAAAATCACCTCTTTTTCCTTCTCTCGACAGACACTTAGAAAAAAAACGGAAAAAAATAAAAATAAAATTTGAATTTTTTCTAAGTACAAAATCGAGAGAGGCTAAAAATCACCTCTTTTTCCTTCTCTCGATCGGACACTTAGAAAAAAAAAAAAAAAAAAAAAAAAAAAATTTGGATTTTTTCTAAGTACAAAATCGAGAGAGGCTAAAAATCACCTCTTTTTCCTTCTCTCGATCAAACACTTAGAAAAAAAACGGAAAAAAAAAAAAAAAAAATTTGGATTTTTTCTAAGTACAAAATCGAGAGAGGCTAAAAATCACCTCTTTTTCCTTCTCTCGACAGACACTTAGAAAAAAAACGGAAAAAAAAAAAAAAAAAATTTGGATTTTTTCTAAGTACAAAATCGAGAGGAGGCTAAAAATCACCTCTTTTTCCTTCTCTCGATCAGACACTTAGAAAAAAAACAGAAAAAAAAAAAAAAAAATTTGGATTTTTTCTAAGTACAAAATCGAGAGAGGCTAAAAATCACCTCTTTTTCCTTCTCTCGATCGGACACTTAGAAAAAAAAAAAAAAAAAAAAAAAAAAATTTGGATTTTTTCTAAGTACAAAATCGAGGGAGGCTAAAAATCACCTCTTTTTCCTTCTCTCGATCAGACACTTAGAAAAAAAACGGAAAAAAAAAAAAAAAAAATTTGGATTTTTTCTAAGTACAAAATCGA
Organism: Entelurus aequoreus; assembly: GCF_033978785.1. Classification (NCBI taxonomy): domain Eukaryota; kingdom Metazoa; phylum Chordata; class Actinopteri; order Syngnathiformes; family Syngnathidae; genus Entelurus; species Entelurus aequoreus. Next base: position 6,364 of record NW_026908198.1, on the reverse strand, counting down.
GAGAGGCTAAAAATCACCTCTTTTTCCTTCTCTCGATCAGACACTTAGAAAAAAAACGGAAAAAAAAAAAAAAAAAATTTGGATTTTTTTCTAAGTACAAAATCGAGAGAGGCTAAAAATCACCTCTTTTTCCTTCTCTCGATCGGACACTTAGAAAAAAAAATAAAATAAAAAAAAAATTTGGATTTTTTCTAAGTACAAAATCGAGAGAGGCTAAAAATCACCTCTTTTTCCTTCTCTCGATCAGACACTTAGAAAAAAAACGGAAAAAAAAAAAAAAAAAATTGGATTTTTTCTAAGTACAAAATCGAGAGAGGCTAAAAATCACCTCTTTTTCCTTCTCTCGACAGACACTTAGAAAAAAAAACGGAAAAAAAAAAAAAAAAAATTTGGATTTTTTCTAAGTACAAAATCGAGAGAGGCTAAAAATCACCTCTTTTTCCTTCTCTCGATCGGACACTTAGAAAAAAAAAAAAAAAAAAAAAAAAAATTGGATTTTTTCGAAGTACAAAATCGAGAGAGGCTAAAAATCACCTCTTTTTCCTTCTCTCGATCAGACACTTAGAAAAAAAACGGAAAAAAAAAAAAAATAAATTTGGATTTTTTCTAAGTACAAAATCGAGAGAGGCTAAAAATCACCTCTTTTTCCTTCTCTCGATCGGACACTTAGAAAAAAAAAAGAAAAAAAAAAAAAAATTGGATTTTTTCTAAGTACAAAATCGAGAGAGGCTAAAAATCACCTCTTTTTCCTTCTCTCGATCAGACACTTAGAAAAAAAACGGAAAAAAAAAAAAAAAAAATTTGGATTTTTTCTAAGTACAAAATCGAGAGAGGCTAAAAATCACCTCTTTTTCCTTCTCTCGATCGGACACTTAGAAAAAAAAAAAAAAAAAAAAAAAAAATTGGATTTTTTCTAAGTACAAAATCGAGAGAGGCTAAAAATCACCTCTTTTTCCTTCTCTCGATCAGACACTTAGAAAAAAAACAGAAAATAAAAAAAAAAAATTTGGATTTTTTCTAAGTACAAAATCGAGAGAGGCTAAAAATCACCTCTTTTTCCTTCTCTCGATCAGACACTTAGAAAAAAAACGGAAAAAAAAAAAAAAAAAAATTTGGATTTTTTCTAAGTACAAAATCGAGAGAGGCTAAAAATCACCTCTTTTTCCTTCTCTCGATCAGACACTTAGAAAAAAAACAGAAAAAAAAAAAAAAATTTGGATTTTTTCTAAGTACAAAATCGAGAGAGGCTAAAAATCACCTCTTTTTCCTTCTCTCGATCGGACACTTAGAAAAAAAAAAAAAAAAAAAAAAAAAATTGGATTTTTTCTAAGTACAAAATCGAGAGAGGCTAAAAATCACCTCTTTTTCCTTCTCTCGATCGGACACTTAGAAAAAAAAAAAAAAAAAAAAAAAATTTGGATTTTTTCTAAGTACAAAATCGAGAGAGGCTAAAAATCACCTCTTTTTCCTTCTCTCGATCAGACACTTAGAAAAAAAACGGAAAAAAAAAAAAAAAAATTTGGATTTTTTCTAAGTACAAAATCGAGAGAGGCTAAAAATCACCTCTTTTTCCTTCTCTCGATCAGACACTTAGAAAAAAAACGGAAAAAAAAAAAAAAAAATTTGGATTTTTTCTAAGTACAAAATCGAGAGAGGCTAAAAATCACCTCTTTTTCCTTCTCTCGATCGGACACTTAGAAAAAAAAAAAAAAAAAAAAAAAAAAATTTGGATTTTTTCTAAGTACAAAATCGAGAGAGGCTAAAAATCACCTCTTTTTCCTTCTCTCGATCAGACACTTAGAAAAAAAACGGAAAAAAAAAAAAAAAAATTTGGATTTTTTCTAAGTACAAAATCGAGAGAGGCTAAAAATCACCTCTTTTTCCTTCTCTCGACAGACACTTAGAAAAAAAACGGAAAAAAATAAAAATAAAATTTGAATTTTTTCTAAGTACAAAATCGAGAGAGGCTAAAAATCACCTCTTTTTCCTTCTCTCGATCGGACACTTAGAAAAAAAAAAAAAAAAAAAAAAAATTGGATTTTTTCTAAGTACAAAATCGAGAGAGGCTAAAAATCACCTCTTTTTCCTTCTCTCGATCAGACACTTAGAAAAAAAACGGAAAAAAAAAAAAAAAAATTTGGATTTTTTCTAAGTACAAAATCGAGAGAGGCTAAAAATCACCTCTTTTTCCTTCTCTCGACAGACACTTAGAAAAAAAACGGAAAAAAAAAAAAAAAAATTTGGATTTTTTCTAAGTACAAAATCGAGAGAGGCTAAAAATCACCTCTTTTTCCTTCTCTCGATCAGACACTTAGAAAAAAAACAGAAAAAAAAAAAAAAAATTTGGATTTTTTCTAAGTACAAAATCGAGAGAGGCTAAAAATCACCTCTTTTTCCTTCTCTCGATCGGACACTTAGAAAAAAAAAAAAAAAAAAAAAAAAAAATTTGGATTTTTTCTAAGTACAAAATCGAGGGAGGCTAAAAATCACCTCTTTTTCCTTCTCTCAATCAGACACTTAGAAAAAAAACGGAAAAAAAAAAAAAAAAAATTGGATTTTTTCTAAGTACAAAATCGAGAGAGGCTAAAAATCACCTCTTTTTCCTTCTCTCGATCAGACACTTAGAAAAAAAACGGAAAAAAAAAAAAAAAAAATTTGGATTTTTTTCTAAGTACAAAATCGAGAGAGGCTAAAAATCACCTCTTTTTCCTTCTCTCGATCGGACACTTAGAAAAAAAAATAAAATAAAAAAAAAATTTGGATTTTTTCTAAGTACAAAATCGAGAGAGGCTAAAAATCACCTCTTTTTCCTTCTCTCGATCAGACACTTAGAAAAAAAACGGAAAAAAAAAAAAAAAAAATTTGGATTTTTTCTTAGTACAAAATCGAGAGAGGCTAAAAATCACCTCTTTTTCCTTCTATCGATCGATTAGAAAAAAAAAAAAAAAAAAAAAAAAAAATTGGATTTTTTCTAAGTACAAAATCGAGAGAGGCTAAAAATCACCTCTTTTTCCTTCTCTCGATCGGACACTTAGAAAAAAAATAAAATAAAATAAAAAAATTGGATTTTTTCTAAGTACAAAATCGAGAGAGGCTAAAAATCACCTCTTTTTCCTTCTCTCGATCGGACACTTAGAAAAAAAAAAATAAATAAAATAAAATTTGGATTTTTTCTAAGTACAAAATCGAGAGAGGCTAAAAATCACCTCTTTTTCCTTCTCTCGATCAGACACTTAGAAAAAAAACGGGAAAAAAAAAAAAAAAAAATTGGATTTTTTCTAAGTACAAAATCGAGAGAGGCTAAAAATCACCTCTTTTTCCTTCTCTCGACAGACACTTAGAAAAAAAACGGAAAAAAAAAAAAATAAAATTTGGATTTTTTCTAAGTACAAAATCGAGAGAGGCTAAAAATCACCTCTTTTTCCTTCTCTCGATCAGACACTTAGAAAAAAAACAGAAAAAAAAAAAAAAAATTGGATTTTTTCTAAGTACAAAATCGAGAGAGGCTAAAAATCACCTCTTTTTCCTTCTCTCGATCGGACACTTAGAAAAAAAAAAAAAAAATAAAAAAAAAAAATTTGGATTCTTTCTAAGTACAAAATCGAGAGAGGCAAAAAATCACCTCTTTTTCCTTCTCTCGATCAGACACTTAGAAAAAAAACGGAAAAAAAAAAAAAAAAAATTTGGATTTTTTCTAAGTACAAAATCGAGAGAGGCTAAAAATCACCTCTTTTTCCTTCTCTCGATCGGACACTTAGAAAAAAAAAAAAAAAAAAAAAAAAAATTGGATTTTTTCTAAGTACAAAATCGAGAGAGGCTAAAAATCACCTCTTTTTCCTTCTCTCGATCAGACACTTAGAAAAAAAACGGAAAAAAAAAAAAAAAAATTTGGATTTTTTCTAAGTACAAAATCGAGAGAGGCTAAAAATCACCTCTTTTTCCTTCTCTCGATCGGACACTTAGAAAAAAAACGGAAAAAAAAAAAAAAAAATTTGGATTTTTTCTAAGTACAAAATCGAGAGAGGCTAAAAATCACCTCTTTTTCCTTCTCTCGACAGACACTTAGAAAAAAAACGGAAAAAAAAAAAAAAAAATTTGGATTTTTTCTAAGTACAAAATCGAGAGAGGCTAAAAATCACCTCTTTTTCCTTCTCTCGATCAGACACTTAGAAAAAAAACGGAAAAAAAAAAAAAAAAAAATTGGATTTTTTCTAAGTACAAAATCGATAGAGGCTAAAAATCACCTCTTTTTCCTTCTCTCGATCAGACACTTAGAAAAAAAACGGAAAAAAAAAAAAAAAAAATTTGGATTTTTTTCTAAGTACAAAATCGAGAGAGGCTAAAAATCACCTCTTTTTCCTTCTCTCGATCGGACACTTAGAAAAAAAAATAAAATAAAAAAAAAATTTGGATTTTTTCTAAGTACAAAATCGAGAGAGGCTAAAAATCACCTCTTTTTCCTTCTCTCGATCAGACACTTAGAAAAAAAAACGGAAAAAAAAAAAAAAAAAATTTGGATTTTTTCTAAGTACAAAATCGAGAGAGGCTAAAAATCACCTCTTTTTCCTTCTCTCGATCAGACACTAAGAAAAAAAACGGAAAAAAAAAAAAAAAAAATTTGGATTTTTTCTAAGTACAAAATCGAGTGAGGCTAAAAATCACCTCTTTTTCCTTCTCTCGATCGGACACTTAGAAAAAAAAAAAAAAAAAAAAAAAAAATTTGGATTTTTTCTAAGTACAAAATCGAGAGAGGCTAAAAATCACCTCTTTTTCCTTCTCTCGATCAGACACTTAGAAAAAAAACAGAAAATAAAAAAAAAAAATTTGGATTTTTTCTAAGTACAAAATCGAGAGAGGCTAAAAATCACCTCTTTTTCCTTCTCTCGATCAGACACTTAGAAAAAAAACGGAAAAAAAAAAAAAAAAATTTGGATTTTTTCTAAGTACAAAATCGAGAGAGGCTAAAAATCACCTCTTTTTCCTTCTCTCGATCAGACACTTAGAAAAAAAACAGAAAAAAAAAAAAAAATTTGGATTTTTTCTAAGTACAAAATCGAGAGAGGCTAAAAATCACCTCTTTTTCCTTCTCTCGATCGGACACTTAGAAAAAAAAAAAAAAAAAAAAAAAAAAATTGGATTTTTTCTAAGTACAAAATCGAGAGAGGCTAAAAATCACCTCTTTTTCCTTCTCTCGATCGGACACTTAGAAAAAAAAAAAAAAAAAAAAAATTTGGATTTTTTCTAAGTACAAAATCGAGAGAGGCTAAAAATCACCTCTTTTTCCTTCTCTCGATCAGACACTTAGAAAAAAAACGGAAAAAAAAAAAAAAAAATTTGGATTTTTTCTAAGTACAAAATCGAGAGAGGCTAAAAATCACCTCTTTTTCCTTCTCTCGATCAGACACTTAGAAAAAAAACGGAAAAAAAAAAAAAAAAATTTGGATTTTTTCTAAGTACAAAATCGAGAGAGGCTAAAAATCACCTCTTTTTCCTTCTCTCGATCGGACACTTAGAAAAAAAAAAAAAAAAAAAAAAAAAAATTTGGATTTTTTCTAAGTACAAAATCGAGAGAGGCTAAAAATCACCTCTTTTTCCTTCTCTCGATCAGACACTTAGAAAAAAAACGGAAAAAAAAAAAAAAAAATTTGGATTTTTTCTAAGTACAAAATCGAGAGAGGCTAAAAATCACCTCTTTTTCCTTCTCTCGACAGACACTTAGAAAAAAAACGGAAAAAAATAAAAATAAAATTTGAATTTTTTCTAAGTACAAAATCGAGAGAGGCTAAAAATCACCTCTTTTTCCTTCTCTCGATCGGACACTTAGAAAAAAAAAAAAAAAAAAAAAAAATTGGATTTTTTCTAAGTACAAAATCGAGAGAGGCTAAAAATCACCTCTTTTTCCTTCTCTCGATCAGACACTTAGAAAAAAAACGGAAAAAAAAAAAAAAAAATTTGGATTTTTTCTAAGTACAAAATCGAGAGAGGCTAAAAATCACCTCTTTTTCCTTCTCTCGACAGACACTTAGAAAAAAAACGGAAAAAAAAAAAAAAAAAATTTGGATTTTTTCTAAGTACAAAATCGAGAGAGGCTAAAAATCACCTCTTTTTCCTTCTCTCGATCAGACACTTAGAAAAAAAACAGAAAAAAAAAAAAAAAATTTGGATTTTTTCTAAGTACAAAATCGAGAGAGGCTAAAAATCACCTCTTTTTCCTTCTCTCGATCGGACACTTAGAAAAAAAAAAAAAAAAAAAAAAAAAATTTGGATTTTTTCTAAGTACAAAATCGAGGGAGGCTAAAAATCACCTCTTTTTCCTTCTCTCAATCAGACACTTAGAAAAAAAACGGAAAAAAAAAAAAAAAAA
>NW_026908197.1:35000-43420 GCF_033978785.1 Entelurus aequoreus | reverse complement strand
AGGCTAAAAATCACCTCTTTTTCCTTCCTCAACAGACACTTAGAAAAAAAAACGGGAAAAAAAAAAAAAAAAAAAAAAAAAAATTGGATTTTTTTCTAAGTACAAAATCGAGAGAGGCTAAAAATCACCTCTTTTTCCTTCTCTCGATCAGACACTTAGAAAAAAAACGGAAAAAAAAAAAAAAAAAAAAATTTGGATTTTTTTCTAAGTACAAAATCGAGAGAGGCTAAAAATCACCTCTTTTTCCTTCTCAATCAGACACTTACAAAAAAAACGGGAAAAAAAAAAAAAAAAAAAAAAAAATTTGGATTTTTTTCTAAGTACAAAATCGAGAGAGGCTAAAAATCACCTCTTTTTCCTTCTCTCGATCAGACACTTAGAAAAAAAACGGAAAAAAAAAAAAAAAAAAATTTGGATTTTTTCTAAGTACAAAATCGAGAGAGGCTAAAAATCACCTCTTTTTCCTTTCTCTCGATCAGACACTTAGAAAAAAAACGGAAAAAAAAAATAAAAAAAATTTGGATTTTTTCTAAGTACAAAATCGAGAGAGGCTAAAAATCACCTCTTTTTCTTCTCTCGATCAGACACTTAGAAAAAAAACGGGAAAAAAAAAAAAAAAAATTGGATTTTTTCTAAGTACAAAATCGAGAGAGGCTAAAAATCACCTCTTTTTCCTTCTCTCGATCAGACACTTCGAAAAAAAACGGAAAAAAAAAAAAAAAAAAATTTGGATTTTTTCTAAGTACAAAATCGAGAGAGGCTAAAAATCACCTCTTTTTCCTTCTCTCGATCAGACACTTAGAAAAAAAACGGAAAAAAAAAAAAAAAAAAAAAAAATTTGGATTTTTTTCTAAGTACAAAATCGAGAGAGGCTAAAAATCACCTCTTTTTCCTTCTCTCGATCAGACACTTAGAAAAAAAACGGGAAAAAAAAAAAAAAAATTTGGATTTTTTCTAAGTACAAAATCGAGAGAGGCTAAAAATCACCTCTTTTTCCTTCTCTCGATCAGACACTTAGAAAAAAAACGGGAAAAAAAAAAAAAAAAATTGGATTTTTTCTAAGTACAAAATCGAGAGAGGCTAAAAATCACCTCTTTTTCCTTCTCTCGATCAGACACTTCGAAAAAAAACGGGAAAAAAATAAATTAAAAAAAAAAAATTTGGATTTTTTTCTAAGTACAAAATCGAGAGAGGCTAAAATCACCTCTTTTTCCTTCTCTCGATCAGACACTTAGAAAAAAAAACGGAAAAAGAAAAAAAAAAAATTGGATTTTTTCTAAGTACAAAATCGAGAGAGGCTAAAAATCACCTCTTTTTCCTTCTTTCGATCAGACACTTCGAAAAAAAACGGGAAAAAAAAAAAAAAAATTTGGATTTTTCTAAGTACAAAATCGAGAGGGACTAAAAATCACCTCTTTTTCCTTCTCTCGATCAGACACTTCGAAAAAAACGGAAAAAAAAAAAAAAAAATTTGGATTTTTTCTAAGTACAAAATCGAGAGAGGCTAAAAATCACCTCTTTTTCCTTCTCTCGATCAGACACTTAGAAAAAAAACGGGAAAAAAAAAAAAAAAAAAATTTTTTTTATATTTTTCTAAGTACAAAATCGAGAGAGGCTAAAAATCACCTCTTTTTCCTTCTCTCGATCAGACACTTAGAAAAAAAACGAAAAAAAAAAAAAAAAATTTGGATTTTTTCTAAGTACAAAATCGAGAGAGGCTAAAAATCACCTCTTTTTTCCTTCCTCAATCAGACACTTAGAAAAAAAAACGGGAAAAAAAAAAAAAAAAAAAAATTTGGATTTTTTCTAAGTACAAAATCGAGAGAGGCTAAAAATCACCTCTTTTTCCTTCTCTCGATCAGACACTTAGAAAAAAAACGGGAAAAAAAAAAAATAAAAATTGGATTTTTTCTAAGTACAAAATCGAGAGAGGCTAAAAATCACCTCTTTTTCCTTCTCTCGATCAGACACTTCGAAAAAAAACGGGAAAAAAAATAAATTAAAAAAAAAAAAAATTGGATTTTTTTCTAAGTACAAAATCGAGAGAGGCTAAAAATCACCTCTTTTTCCTTCTCTCGATCAGACACTTAGAAAAAAAACGGAAAAAAAAGAAAAAAAAAATTGGATTTTTTCTAAGTACAAAATCGAGAGAGGCTAAAAATCACCTCTTTTTCCTTCTCTCGATCAGACACTTCGAAAAAAAACGGGAAAAAAAAAAAAAAAAATTTGGATTTTTTCTAAGTACAAAATCGAGAGGGACTAAAATCACCTCTTTTTCCTTCTCTCGATCAGACACTTCGAAAAAAAACGGAAAAAAAAAAAAAAAAATTTGGATTTTTTCTAAGTACAAAATCGAGAGAGGCTAAAAATCACCTCTTTTTCTTCTCTCGATCAGACACTTAGAAAAAAAACGGGAAAAAAAAAAAAAAATTTTTTTTTATATTTTTCTAAGTACAAAATCGAGAGAGGCTAAAAATCACCTCTTTTTCCTTCTCTCGATCAGACACTTAGAAAAAACGGAAAAAAAAAAAATTTGGATTTTTTCTAAGTACAAAATCGAGAGAGGCTAAAATCACCTCTTTTTCCTTCCTCAATCAGACACTTAGAAAAAAAACGGAAAAAAAAAAAAAAAAAAAAAAATTTGGATTTTTTTCTAAGTACAAAATCGAGAGAGGCTAAAAATCACCTCTTTTTCCTTCTCTCGATCAGACACTTAGAAAAAAAAACGGGAAAAAAAAAAAAAAAAAAAAAATTTGGATTTTTTTCTAAGTACAAAATCGAGAGAGGCTAAAAATCACCTCTTTTTCCTTCCTCAATCAGACACTTAGAAAAAAAACGGGAAAAAAAAAAAAAAAAAAAAAAAAAATTTGGATTTTTTTCTAAGTACAAAATCGAGAGAGGCTAAAAATCACCTCTTTTTCCTTCCTCGATCAGACACTTAGAAAAAAAACGGAAAAAAAAAAAAAAAAAAAAAAAAATTTGGATTTGTTTCTAAGTACAAAATCGAGAGAGGCTAAAAATCACCTCTTTTTCCTTCTCTCGATCAGACACTTAGAAAAAAAAACGGGAAAAAAAAAAAAAAAAAATTTGGATTTTTTCTAAGTACAAAATCGAGAGAGGCTAAAAATCACCTCTTTTTCTTTCTCTCGATCAGACACTTAGAAAAAAAACGGAAAAAAAAAAAAAAATTTGATTTTTTCTAAGTACAAAATCGAGAGAGGCTAAAAATCACCTCTTTTTCCTTCTCTCGATCAGACACTTAGAAAAAAAACGGGAAAAAAAAAAAAAAAAATTGGATTTTTTCTAAGTACAAAATCGAGAGAGGCTAAAAATCACCTCTTTTTCCTTCTCTCGATCAGACACTTCGAAAAAAAAACGGAAAAAAAAAAAAAAATTTGGATTTTTTCTAAGTACAAAATCGAGAGAGGCTAAAAATCACCTCTTTTTCCTTCTCTCGATCAGACACTTAGAAAAAAAACGAAAAAAAAAAAAAAAAAAAAAAAAAATTTGGATTTTTTTCTAAGTACAAAATCGAGAGAGGCTAAAAATCACCTCTTTTTCCTTCTCTCGATCAGACACTTAGAAAAAAAACGGGAAAAAAAAAAAAAAAATTTGGATTTTTTCTAAGTACAAAATCGAGAGAGGCTAAAAATCACCTCTTTTTCCTTCTCTCGATCAGACACTTAGAAAAAAAACGGGAAAAAAAAAAATAAAAATTGGATTTTTTTCTAAGTACAAAATCGAGAGAGGCTAAAAATCACCTCTTTTTCCTTCTCTCGATCAGACACTTCGAAAAAAACGGAAAAAAAAAAAAAAAAATTTGGATTTTTTCTAAGTACAAAATCGAGAGAGGCTAAAAATCACCTCTTTTTCCTTCTCTCGATCAGACACTTAGAAAAAAAACGGAAAAAAAATAAATAAAAAAAAAAAAATTTGGATTTTTTTCTAAGTACAAAATCGAGAGAGGCTAAAAATCACCTCTTTTTCCTTCTCTCGATCAGACACTTAGAAAAAAAACGGAAAAAAAAAAAAAAAAAATTGGATTTTTTCTAAGTACAAAATCGAGAGAGGCTAAAAATCACCTCTTTTTCCTTCTCTCGAATCAGACACTTAGAAAAAAAACGGAAAAAAAAAAAAAAAAAAAATTTGGATTTTTTCTAAGTACAAAATCGAGAGAGGCTAAAAATCACCTCTTTTTCCTTCCTCGATCAGACACTTAGAAAAAAAAACGGAAAAAAAAAAAAAAAAAAAAAAAATTTGGATTTTTTTCTAAGTACAAAATCGAGAGAGGCTAAAAATCACCTCTTTTTCCTTCTCTCGATCAGACACTTAGAAAAAAAAACGGAAAAAAAAAAAAAAAAAAAAAAAATTTGGATTTTTTTCTAAGTACAAAATCGAGAGAGGCTAAAAATCACCTCTTTTTCCTTCTCTCGATCAGACACTTAGAAAAAAAACGGGAAAAAAAAAAAAAAAAATTGGATTTTTTCTAAGTACAAAATCGAGAGAGGCTAAAAATCACCTCTTTTTCCTTCTCTCGATCAGACACTTAGAAAAAAAACGGGAAAAAAAAAAAAAAATTTGGATTTTTTCTAAGTACAAAATCGAGAGAGGCTAAAAATCACCTCTTTTTCCTTCTCTCGATCAGACACTTAGAAAAAAAAACGGGAAAAAAAAAAAAAAAAAAAAAAAAAATTTGGATTTTTTTCTAAGTACAAAATCGAGAGAGGCTAAAAATCACCTCTTTTTCCTTCTCTCGATCAGACACTTAGAAAAAAAACGGAAAAAAAAAAAAAAAAAAATTTGGATTTTTTCTAAGTACAAAATCGAGAGAGGCTAAAAATCACCTCTTTTTCCTTCTCTCGATCAGACACTTAGAAAAAAAACGGGAAAAAAAAAAAAAAATTGGATTTTTTCTAAGTACAAAATCGAGAGGGGCTTAAAATCACCTCTTTTTCCTTCTCTCGATCAGACACTTCGAAAAAAAAAACGGGAAAAAAAAAAAAAAAAATTTGGATTTTTTCTAAGTACAAAATCGAGAGAGGCTAAAAATCACCTCTTTTTCCTTCTCTCGATCAGACACTTAGAAAAAAAACGGAAAAAAAAAAAAAAAAATTTGGATTTTTTCTAAGTACAAAATCGAGAGAGGCTAAAAATCACCTCTTTTTCCTTCTCTCGATCAGACACTTAGAAAAAAAACGGAAAAAAAAAAAAAAAAAAAAAAAAATTTTTATTTTTTTCTAAGTACAAAATCGAGAGAGGCTAAAAATCACCTCTTTTTCCTTCTCTCGATCAGACACTTAGAAAAAAAACGGGAAAAAAAAAAAAAAAAATTTGGATTTTTTCTAAGTACAAAATCGAGAGAGGCTAAAAATCACCTCTTTTTCCTTCCTCACCAGACACTTAGAAAAAAAACGGGAAAAAAAAAAATAAAAAAAATAAAAATTGGATTTTTTTCTAAGTACAAAATCGAGAGAGGCTAAAAATCACCTCTTTTTCCTTCTCTCGATCAGACACTTAGAAAAAAAAGGAAAAAAAAAAAAAAAAAAAAATTTGGATTTTTTTCTAAGTACAAAATCGAGAGAGGCTAAAAATCACCTCTTTTTCCTTCCTCAATCAGACACTTAGAAAAAAAAACGGGGAAAAAAAAAAAAAAAAAAAAAAAATTTGGATTTTTTTCTAAGTACAAAATCGAGAGAGGCTAAAAATCACCTCTTTTTCCTTCTCTCGATCAGACACTTAGAAAAAAAACGGAAAAAAAAAAAAATAAAATTTGGATTTTTTCTAAGTACAAAATCGAGAGAGGCTAAAAATCACCTCTTTTTCTTCTCTCGATCAGACACTTAGAAAAAAAAACGGAAAAAAAAATAAAAAAATTTGGATTTTTTCTAAGTACAAAATCGAGAGAGGCTAAAAATCACCTCTTTTTCCTTCTCTCGATCAGACACTTAGAAAAAAAACGGAAAAAAAAAAAAAAAAAATTGGATTTTTTCTAAGTACAAAATCGAGAGAGGCTAAAAATCACCTCTTTTTCCTTCTCTCGATCAGACACTTCGAAAAAAAAACGGAAAAAAAAAAAAAAAAAATTTGGATTTTTTCTAAGTACAAAATCGAGAGAGGCTAAAAATCACCTCTTTTTCCTTCTCTCGATCAGACACTTAGAAAAAAAACGGAAAAAAAAAAAAAAAAAAAAAAAATTTGGATTTTTTTCTAAGTACAAAATCGAGAGAGGCTAAAAATCACCTCTTTTTCCTTCTCTCGATCAGACACTTAGAAAAAAAACGGGGAAAAAAAAAAAAAAAATTTGGATTTTTTCTAAGTACAAAATCGAGAGAGGCTAAAAATCACCTCTTTTTCCTTCTCTCGATCAGACACTTAGAAAAAAAACGGGAAAAAAAAAAATAAAAATTGGATTTTTTCTAAGTACAAAATCGAGAGAGGCTAAAAATCACCTCTTTTTCCTTCTCTCGATCAGACACTTCGAAAAAAAACGGGAAAAAAAATAAATTAAAAAAAAAAAAATTTGGATTTTTTTCTAAGTACAAAATCGAGAGAGGCTAAAAATCACCTCTTTTTCCTTCTCTCGATCAGACACTTAGAAAAAAAACGGAAAAAAAAAAAAAAAAAAATTGGATTTTTTCTAAGTACAAAATCGAGAGAGGCTAAAAATCACCTCTTTTTCCTTCTTTCGATCAGACACTTCGAAAAAAAACGGGAAAAAAAAAAAAAAAATTTGGATTTTTTCTAAGTACAAAATCGAGAGGGACTAAAAATCACCTCTTTTTCCTTCTCTCGATCAGACACTTCGAAAAAAAACGGAAAAAAAAAAAAAAAAATTTGATTTTTTCTAAGTACAAAATCGAGAGAGGCTAAAAATCACCTCTTTTTCCTTCTCTCGATCAGACACTTAGAAAAAAAACGGGAAAAAAAAAAAAAAAAAAAATTTTTTTTATATTTTTCTAAGTACAAAATCGAGAGAGGCTAAAAATCACCTCTTTTTCCTTCTCTCGATCAGACACTTAGAAAAAAAACGGAAAAAAAAAAAAAAAAATTTGGATTTTTTCTAAGTACAAAATCGAGAGAGGCTAAAAATCACCTCTTTTTCCTTCCTCAATCAGACACTTAGAAAAAAAAACGGGAAAAAAAAAAAAAAAAAAAAAAAAATTTGGTTTTTTTTTAGTACAAAATCGAGAGAGGCTAAAAATCACCTCTTTTTCCTTCTCTCGATCAGACACTTAGAAAAAAAACGGGAAAAAAATAAATAAAAAAAAAAAAAATTTGGATTTTTTCTAAGTACAAAATCGAGAGAGGCTAAAAATCACCTCTTTTTCCTTCTCTCGATCAGACACTTAGAAAAAAACGGGAAAAAAAATAAATTAAAAAAAAAAAAAAATTTGGATTTTTTTCTAAGTACAAAATCGAGAGAGGCTAAAAATCACCTCTTTTTCCTTCTCTCGATCAGACACTTAGAAAAAAAACGGAAAAAAAAAAAAAAAAAAATTGGATTTTTTCTAAGTACAAAATCGAGAGAGGCTAAAAATCACCTCTTTTTCCTTCTCTCGATCAGACACTTAGAAAAAAAACGGAAAAAAAAAAAAAAAAAATTTGGATTTTTTCTAAGTACAAAATCGAGAGAGGCTAAAAATCACCTCTTTTTCCTTCCTCGATCAGACACTTAGAAAAAAAACGGAAAAAAAAAAAAAAAAAAAAAAAAATTTGGATTTTTTTCTAAGTACAAAATCGAGAGAGGCTAAAAATCACCTCTTTTTCCTTCTCTCGATCAGACACTTAGAAAAAAAACGGAAAAAAAAAAAAAAAAAAAAAAATTTGGATTTTTTTCTAAGTACAAAATCGAGAGAGGCTAAAAATCACCTCTTTTTCCTTCTCTCGATCAGACACTTAGAAAAAAACGGGAAAAAAAAAAAAAAAAATTTGGATTTTTTCTAAGTACAAAATCGAGAGAGGCTAAAAATCACCTCTTTTTCCTTCTCTCGATCAGACACTTAGAAAAAAAACGGGAAAAAAAAAAAAAAATTGGATTTTTTCTAAGTACAAAATCGAGAGAGGCTAAAAATCACCTCTTTTTCCTTTTCTCGATCAGACACTTCGAAAAAAAACGGAAAAAAAAAAAAAAAATTGGATTTTTTCTAAGTACAAATCGAGAGAGGCTAAAAATCACCTCTTTTTCCTTCTCTCGATCAGACACTTCGAAAAAAAACGGGAAAAAAAAAAAAAAAAAAAAAAAAATTTGGATTTTTTTCTAAGTACAAAATCGAGAGAGGCTAAAAATCACCTCTTTTTCCTTCTCTCGATCAGACACTTAGAAAAAAAACGGAAAAAAAAGAAAAAAAAAATTGGATTTTTTCTAAGTACAAAATCGAGAGAGGCTAAAAATCACCTCTTTTTCCTTCTTTCGATCAGAC
>NW_026908197.1:0-30000 GCF_033978785.1 Entelurus aequoreus | reverse complement strand
GTACAAAACGAGAGAGGCTAAAAATCACCTCTTTTCCTTCCTCATCAGACACTTAGAAAAAAAACGGGGAAAAAAAAAAAAAAAAAAAAAAAATTTTGGATTTTTTTTCTAAGTACAAATCGAGAGAGGCTAAAAATCACCTCTTTTTCCTTCTCTCGATCAGACACTTAGAAAAAAAACGGGAAAAAAAAAAAAAAAAAAAAAAAAAAATTTGGATTTTTTTCTAAGTACAAAATCGAGAGAGGCTAAAAATCACCTCTTTTTCCTTCTCTCGATCAGACACTTAGAAAAAAAACGGGAAAAAAAATAAATTAAAAAAAAAAAAATTTGGATTTTTTTCTAAGTACAAAATCGAGAGAGGCTAAAAATCACCTCTTTTTCCTTCTCTCGATCAGACACTTAGAAAAAAAACGGGAAAAAAAAAAAAAAAAAAATTTGGATTTTTTCTAAGTACAAAATCGAGAGAGGCTAAAAATCACCTCTTTTTCCTTCTCTCGATCAGACACTTAGAAAAAAACGGAAAAAAAAAAAAAAAAATTTGGATTTTTTTCTAAGTACAAAATCGAGAGAGGCTAAAAATCACCTCTTTTTCCTTCTCTCGATCAGACACTTAGAAAAAAAACGGAAAAAAATTAAAAAAAAAAAAAAAATTTGGATTTTTTTCTAAGTACAAAATCGAGAGAGGCTAAAAATCACCTCTTTTTCCTTCTCTCGATCAGACACTTAGAAAAAAAACGGAAAAAAAAAAAAAAAAAAAAAATTTGGATTTTTTCTAAGTACAAAATCGAGAGAGGCTAAAAATCACCTCTTTTTCCTTCTCTCGATCAGACACTTAGAAAAAAAACGGAAAAAAAAAAAAAAAAAATTTGGATTTTTTCTAAGTACAAAATCGAGAGAGGGCTAAAAATCACCTCTTTTTCCTTCTCTCGATCAGACACTTAGAAAAAAAACGGGAAAAAAAAAAAAAAAAATTTGGATTTTTTTCTAAGTACAAAATCGAGAGAGGCTAAAAATCACCTCTTTTTCCTTCTCTCGATCAGACACTTAGAAAAAAAACGGAAAAAAAAAAAAAAAAAAAAATTTGGATTTTTTCTAAGTACAAAATCGAGAGAGGCTAAAAATCACCTCTTTTTCCTTCTCTCGATCAGACACTTAGAAAAAAACGGGAAAAAAAAAAAAAAAAAAAAAAAATTTGGATTTTTTTCTAAGTACAAAATCGAGAGAGGCTAAAAATCACCTCTTTTTCCTTCTCTCGATCAGACACTTAGAAAAAAAACGGAAAAAAAAGAAAAAAAAAATTTGGATTTTTTCTAAGTACAAAATCGAGAGAGGCTAAAAATCACCTCTTTTTCCTTCTCTCGATCAGACACTTCGAAAAAAAACGGGAAAAAAAAAAAAAAAAAAATTTGGATTTTTTCTAAGTACAAAATCGAGAGAGGACTAAAAATCACCTCTTTTTCCTTCTCTCGATCAGACACTTCGAAAAAAAACGGAAAAAAAAAAAAAAAAAATTTGGATTTTTTCTAAGTACAAAATCGAGAGAGGCTAAAAATCACCTCTTTTTCCTTCTCTCGATCAGACACTTAGAAAAAAAACGGAAAAAAAAAAAAAAAAAAATTTTTTTTTATATTTTTCTAAGTACAAATCGAGAGAGGCTAAAAATCACCTCTTTTTCCTTCTCTCGATCAGACACTTAGAAAAAAAACGGAAAAAAAAAAAAAAAAAAAATTTGGATTTTTTTCTAAGTACAAAATCGAGAGAGGCTAAAAATCACCTCTTTTTCCTTCCTCAATCAGACACTTAGAAAAAAAACGGGAAAAAAAAAAAAAAAAAAAAAATTTGGATTTTTTTCTAAGTACAAAATCGAGAGAGGCTAAAAATCACCTCTTTTTCCTTCTCTCGATCAGACACTTAGAAAAAAAACGGAAAAAAAAAAAAAAAAAAATTTGGATTTTTTTCTAAGTACAAAATCGAGAGAGGCTAAAAATCACCTCTTTTTCCTTCCTCAATCAGACACTTAGAAAAAAAACGGGAAAAAAAAAAAAAAAAAAAAAAAAAAAATTTGGATTTTTTTCTAAGTACAAAATCGAGAGAGGCTAAAAATCACCTCTTTTTCCTTCCTCGATCAGACACTTAGAAAAAAAACGGAAAAAAAAAAAAAAAAAAAAAAAAAAATTTGGATTTGTTTCTAAGTACAAAATCGAGAGAGGCTAAAAATCACCTCTTTTTCCTTCTCTCGATCAGACACTTAGAAAAAAAACGGGAAAAAAAAAAAAAAAAATTTGGATTTTTTTCTAAGTACAAAATCGAGAGAGGCTAAAAATCACCTCTTTTTCTTTCTCTCGATCAGACACTTAGAAAAAAAACGGAAAAAAAAAAAAAAAAATTTGATTTTTTCTAAGTACAAAATCGAGAGAGGCTAAAAATCACCTCTTTTTCCTTCTCTCGATCAGACACTTAGAAAAAAAACGGGAAAAAAAAAAAAAAAAAATTGGATTTTTTCTAAGTACAAAATCGAGAGAGGCTAAAAATCACCTCTTTTTCCTTCTCTCGATCAGACACTTCGAAAAAAAACGGAAAAAAAAAAAAAAAATTTGGATTTTTTCTAAGTACAAAATCGAGGAGAGGCTAAAAATCACCTCTTTTTCCTTCTCTCGATCAGACACTTAGAAAAAAAACGAAAAAAAAAAAAAAAAAAAAAAAAAAAATTTGGATTTTTTTCTAAGTACAAAATCGAGAGAGGCTAAAAATCACCTCTTTTTCCTTCTCTCGATCAGACACTTAGAAAAAAAACGGGAAAAAAAAAAAAAAAAATTTGGATTTTTTCTAAGTACAAAATCGAGAGAGGCTAAAAATCACCTCTTTTTCCTTCTCTCGATCAGACACTTAGAAAAAAAACGGGAAAAAAAAAAAATAAAAATTGGATTTTTTTCTAAGTACAAAATCGAGAGAGGCTAAAAATCACCTCTTTTTCCTTCTCTCGATCAGACACTTCGAAAAAAAACGGAAAAAAAAAAAAAAAAAATTTGGATTTTTTCTAAGTACAAAATCGAGAGAGGCTAAAAATCACCTCTTTTTCCTTCTCTCGATCAGACACTTAGAAAAAAAACGGGAAAAAAAATAAATTAAAAAAAAAAAAAATTTGGATTTTTTTCTAAGTACAAAATCGAGAGAGGCTAAAAATCACCTCTTTTTCCTTCTCTCGATCAGACACTTAGAAAAAAAACGGAAAAAAAAAAAAAAAAAAATTGGATTTTTCTAAGTACAAAATCGAGAGAGGCTAAAAATCACCTCTTTTTCCTTCTCTCGATCAGACACTTAGAAAAAAAACGGAAAAAAAAAAAAAAAAAATTTGGATTTTTTCTAAGTACAAAATCGAGAGAGGCTAAAAATCACCTCTTTTTCCTTCCTCGATCAGACACTTAGAAAAAAAACGGAAAAAAAAAAAAAAAAAAAAAAAAATTTGGATTTTTTTCTAAGTACAAAATCGAGAGAGGCTAAAAATCACCTCTTTTTCCTTCTCTCGATCAGACACTTAGAAAAAAAACGGAAAAAAAAAAAAAAAAAAAAAATTTGGATTTTTTTCTAAGTACAAAATCGAGAGAGGCTAAAAATCACCTCTTTTTCCTTCTCTCGATCAGACACTTAGAAAAAAAACGGGAAAAAAAAAAAAAAAATTTGGATTTTTTCTAAGTACAAAATCGAGAGAGGCTAAGCTAAAAATCATCTCTTTTTCCTTCTCTCGATCAGACACTTAGAAAAAAAACGGGAAAAAAAAAAAAAAAATTGGATTTTTTCTAAGTACAAAATCGAGAGAGGCTAAAAATCACCTCTTTTTCCTTTTCTCGATCAGACACTTCGAAAAAAAACGGAAAAAAAAAAAAAAATTTGGATTTTTTCTAAGTACAAAATCGAGAGAGGCTAAAAATCACCTCTTTTTCCTTCTCTCGATCAGACACTTAGAAAAAAAACGGAAAAAAAAAAAAAAAAAATTTGGATTTTTTTCTAAGTACAAAATCGAGAGAGGCTAAAAATCACCTCTTTTTCCTTCTCTCGATCAGACACTTAGAAAAAAAACGGAAAAAAAAAAAAAAAAATTGGATTTTTTCTAAGTACAAAATCGAGAGAGGCTAAAAATCACCTCTTTTTCCTTCTCTCGATCAAACACTTAGAAAAAAAACGGAAAAAAAAAAAAAAAAAAAATTTGGATTTTTTTCTAAGTACAAAATCGAGAGAGGCTAAAAATCACCTCTTTCCTTCTCTCGATCGGACACTTAGAAAAAAAAAAAAAAAAAAAAAAAAATTTGGATTTTTTCTAAGTACAAAATCGAGAGAGGCTAAAAATCACCTCTTTTTCCTTCTCTCGATCAGACACTTAGAAAAAAAACGGAAAAAAAAAAAAAAAAAATTTGGATTTTTTCTAAGTACAAAATCGAGAGAGGCTAAAAATCACCTCTTTTTCCTTCTCTCGATCAGACACTTAGAAAAAAAACTGAAATAAAAAAAAAAAAATTGGATTTTTTCTAAGTACAAAATCGAGAGAGGCTAAAAATCACCTCTTTTTCCTTCTCTCGATCAGACACTTAGAAAAAAAACGGAAAAAAAAAATAAAAAAATTTGGATTTTTTTTAAGTACAAAATCGAGAGAGGCTAAAAATCACCTCTTTTTCCTTCTCTCGATCGGACACTTAGAAAAAAAAAAAAAAAAAAAAAAAAATTTGGATTTTTTCTAAGTACAAAATCGAGAGAGGCTAAAAATCACCTCTTTTTCCTTCTCTCGATCAGACACTTAGAAAAAAAACTGAAAAAAAAAGAAAAAAAATTTGGATTTTTTCTAAGTACAAAATCGAGAGAGGCTAAAAATCACCTCTTTTTCCTTCTCTCGATCAGACACTTAGAAAAAAAACAGAAAAAAAAAAAAATAAATTTGGATTTTTTCTAAGTACAAAATCGAGAGAGGCTAAAAATCACCTCTTTTTCCTTCTCTCGATCGGACACTTAGAAAAAAAAAGAAAAAAAAAAAAAAAATTTGGATTTTTTCTAAGTACAAAATCGAGAGAGGCTAAAAATCACCTCTTTTTCCTTCTCTCGATCAGACACTTAGAAAAAAAACGGGAAAAAAAAAAAAAAAAAAAAAAAAAAAATTTATTTTTTTCTAAGTACAAAATCGAGAGAGGCTAAAAATCACCTCTTTTTCCTTCTCTCGATCAGACACTTAGAAAAAAAACGGGAAAAAAAAAAAAAAAAATTTGGATTTTTTCTAAGTACAAAATCGAGAGAGGCTAAAAATCACCTCTTTTTCCTTCCTCAACAGACACTTAGAAAAAAAACGGGAAAAAAAAAAAAAAAAAAAAAAAAAATTGGATTTTTTTCTAAGTACAAAATCGAGAGAGGCTAAAAATCACCTCTTTTTCCTTCTCTCGATCAGACACTTAGAAAAAAAACGGAAAAAAAAAAAAAAAAAAATTTGGATTTTTTTCTAAGTACAAAATCAAGAGAGGCTAAAAATCACCTCTTTTTCCTTCCTCAATCAGACACTTACAAAAAAAACGGGGAAAAAAAAAAAAAAAAAAAAAAAAATTTGGATTTTTTTCTAAGTACAAAATCGAGAGAGGCTAAAAATCACCTCTTTTTCCTTCTCTCGATCAGACACTTAGAAAAAAAACGGAAAAAAAAAAAAAAAAAAATTTGGATTTTTTCTAAGTACAAAATCGAGAGAGGCTAAAAATCACCTCTTTTTCTTTCTCTCGATCAGACACTTAGAAAAAAAACGGAAAAAAAAATAAAAAAATTTGGATTTTTTCTAAGTACAAAATCGAGAGAGGCTAAAAATCACCTCTTTTTCCTTCTCTCGATCAGACACTTAGAAAAAAAACGGGAAAAAAAAAAAAAAAAATTGGATTTTTTCTAAGTACAAAATCGAGAGAGGCTAAAAATCACCTCTTTTTCCTTCTCTCGATCAGACACTTCGAAAAAAAACGGAAAAAAAAAAAAAAAAAATTTGGATTTTTTCTAAGTACAAAATCGAGAGAGGCTAAAAATCACCTCTTTTTCCTTCTCTCGATCAGACACTTAGAAAAAAAACGGAAAAAAAAAAAAAAAAAAAAAAAAAATTTGGATTTTTTTCTAAGTACAAAATCGAGAGAGGCTAAAAATCACCTCTTTTTCCTTCTCTCGATCAGACACTTAGAAAAAAAACGGGAAAAAAAAAAAAAAATTTGGATTTTTTCTAAGTACAAAATCGAGAGAGGCTAAAAATCACCTCTTTTTCCTTCTCTCGATCAGACACTTAGAAAAAAAACGGGAAAAAAAAAAATAAAAATTGGATTTTTTCTAAGTACAAAATCGAGAGAGGCTAAAAATCACCTCTTTTTCCTTCTCTCGATCAGACACTTCGAAAAAAAACGGGAAAAAAAAAAAATTAAAAAAAAAAAAAATTTGGATTTTTTTCTAAGTACAAAATCGAGAGAGGCTAAAAATCACCTCTTTTTCCTTCTCTCGATCAGACACTTAGAAAAAAAACGGAAAAAAAAAAAAAAAAAAATTGGATTTTTTCTAAGTACAAAATCGAGAGAGGCTAAAAATCACCTCTTTTTCCTTCTTTCGATCAGACACTTCGAAAAAAAACGGGAAAAAAAAAAAAAAAATTTGGATTTTTTCTAAGTACAAAATCGAGAGGGACTAAAAATCACCTCTTTTTCCTTCTCTCGATCAGACACTTAGAAAAAAAACGGGAAAAAAAAAAAAAAAAAAATTTTTTTTTATATTTTTCTAAGTACAAAATCGAGAGAGGCTAAAAATCACCTCTTTTTCCTTCTCTCGATCAGACACTTAGAAAAAAAACGAAAAAAAAAAAAAAAAATTTGGATTTTTTCTAAGTACAAAATCGAGAGAGGCTAAAAATCACCTCTTTTTCCTTCCTCAATCAGACACTTAGAAAAAAAACGGGAAAAAAAAAAAAAAAAAAAAAATTTGGATTTTTTTCTAAGTACAAAATCGAGAGAGGCTAAAAATCACCTCTTTTTCCTTCTCTCGATCAGACACTTAGAAAAAAAACGGGAAAAAAAAAAATAAAAATTGGATTTTTTCTAAGTACAAAATCGAGAGAGGCTAAAAATCACCTCTTTTTCCTTCTCTCGATCAGACACTTCGAAAAAAAACGGGAAAAAAAATAAATTAAAAAAAAAAAAAATTTGGATTTTTTTCTAAGTACAAAATCGAGAGAGGCTAAAAATCACCTCTTTTTCCTTCTCTCGATCAGACACTTAGAAAAAAAACGGAAAAAAAAGAAAAAAAAAATTGGATTTTTTCTAAGTACAAAATCGAGAGAGGCTAAAAATCACCTCTTTTTCCTTCTTTCGATCAGACACTTCGAAAAAAAACGGGAAAAAAAAAAAAAAAAATTGGATTTTTTCTAAGTACAAAATCGAGAGGGACTAAAAATCACCTCTTTTTCCTTCTCTCGATCAGACACTTCGAAAAAAAACGGAAAAAAAAAAAAAAAAAATTTGGATTTTTTCTAAGTACAAAATCGAGAGAGGCTAAAAATCACCTCTTTTTCCTTCTCTCGATCAGACACTTAGAAAAAAAACGGGAAAAAAAAAAAAAAAAAAAATTTTTTTTATATTTTTCTAAGTACAAAATCGAGAGAGGCTAAAAATCACCTCTTTTTCCTTCTCTCGATCAGACACTTAGAAAAAAAACGGAAAAAAAAAAAAAAAATTTGGATTTTTTCTAAGTACAAAATCGAGAGAGGCTAAAAATCACCTCTTTTTCCTTCCTCAATCAGACACTTAGAAAAAAAACGGGAAAAAAAAAAAAAAAAAAAAAAATTTGGATTTTTTTCTAAGTACAAAATCGAGAGAGGCTAAAAATCACCTCTTTTTCCTTCTCTCGATCAGACACTTAGAAAAAAAACGGAAAAAAAAAAAAAAAAAAATTTGGATTTTTTTCTAAGTACAAAATCGAGAGAGGCTAAAAATCACCTCTTTTTCCTTCCTCAATCAGACACTTAGAAAAAAAACGGGAAAAAAAAAAAAAAAAAAAAAAAAAAATTTGGATTTTTTTCTAAGTACAAAATCGAGAGAGGCTAAAAATCACCTCTTTTTCCTTCCTCGATCAGACACTTAGAAAAAAAACGGAAAAAAAAAAAAAAAAAAAAAAAAAATTTGGATTTGTTTCTAAGTACAAAATCGAGAGAGGCTAAAAATCACCTCTTTTTCCTTCTCTCGATCAGACACTTAGAAAAAAAACGGGAAAAAAAAAAAAAAAAATTTGGATTTTTTCTAAGTACAAAATCGAGAGAGGCTAAAAATCACCTCTTTTTCTTTCTCTCGATCAGACACTTAGAAAAAAAACGGAAAAAAAAAAAAAAAAATTTGATTTTTTCTAAGTACAAAATCGAGAGAGGCTAAAAATCACCTCTTTTTCCTTCTCTCGATCAGACACTTAGAAAAAAAACGGGAAAAAAAAAAAAAAAAATTGGATTTTTTCTAAGTACAAAATCGAGAGAGGCTAAAAATCACCTCTTTTTCCTTCTCTCGATCAGACACTTCGAAAAAAAACGGAAAAAAAAAAAAAAAATTTGGATTTTTTCTAAGTACAAAATCGAGAGAGGCTAAAAATCACCTCTTTTTCCTTCTCTCGATCAGACACTTAGAAAAAAAACGAAAAAAAAAAAAAAAAAAAAAAAAAAATTTGGATTTTTTTCTAAGTACAAAATCGAGAGAGGCTAAAAATCACCTCTTTTTCCTTCTCTCGATCAGACACTTAGAAAAAAAACGGGAAAAAAAAAAAAAAAAATTGGATTTTTTCTAAGTACAAAATCGAGAGAGGCTAAAAATCACCTCTTTTTCCTTCTCTCGATCAGACACTTAGAAAAAAAACGGGAAAAAAAAAAATAAAAATTGGATTTTTTTCTAAGTACAAAATCGAGAGAGGCTAAAAATCACCTCTTTTTCCTTCTCTCGATCAGACACTTCGAAAAAAAACGGAAAAAAAAAAAAAAAAATTTGGATTTTTTCTAAGTACAAAATCGAGAGAGGCTAAAAATCACCTCTTTTTCCTTCTCTCGATCAGACACTTAGAAAAAAAACGGGAAAAAAAATAAATTAAAAAAAAAAAAAATTTGGATTTTTTTCTAAGTACAAAATCGAGAGAGGCTAAAAATCACCTCTTTTTCCTTCTCTCGATCAGACACTTAGAAAAAAAACGGAAAAAAAAAAAAAAAAAAATTGGATTTTTTCTAAGTACAAAATCGAGAGAGGCTAAAAATCACCTCTTTTTCCTTCTCTCGATCAGACACTTAGAAAAAAAACGGAAAAAAAAAAAAAAAAAATTTGGATTTTTTCTAAGTACAAAATCGAGAGAGGCTAAAAATCACCTCTTTTTCCTTCCTCGATCAGACACTTAGAAAAAAAACGGAAAAAAAAAAAATAAAAAAAAAAAAAATTTGGATTTTTTTCTAAGTACAAAATCGAGAGAGGCTAAAAATCACCTCTTTTTCCTTCTCTCGATCAGACACTTAGAAAAAAAACGGAAAAAAAAAAAAAAAAAAAAAAAATTTGGATTTTTTTCTAAGTACAAAATCGAGAGAGGCTAAAAATCACCTCTTTTTCCTTCTCTCGATCAGACACTTAGAAAAAAACGGGAAAAAAAAAAAAAAAATTTGGATTTTTTCTAAGTACAAAATCGAGAGAGGCTAAAAATCACCTCTTTTTCCTTCTCTCGATCAGACACTTAGAAAAAAAACGGGAAAAAAAAAAAAAAAAATTGGATTTTTTCTAAGTACAAAATCGAGAGAGGCTAAAAATCACCTCTTTTTCCTTTTCTCGATCAGACACTTCGAAAAAAAACGGAAAAAAAAAAAAAAAAATTTGGATTTTTTCTAAGTACAAAATCGAGAGAGGCTAAAAATCACCTCTTTTTCCTTCTCTCGATCAGACACTTAGAAAAAAAACGGGAAAAAAAAAAAAAAAAAAAAAAAAAATTTGGATTTTTTTCTAAGTACAAAATCGAGAGAGGCTAAAAATCACCTCTTTTTCCTTCTCTCGATCAGACACTTAGAAAAAAAACGGAAAAAAAAAAAAAAAAAATTTGGATTTTTTCTAAGTACAAAATCGAGAGAGGCTAAAAATCACCTCTTTTTCCTTCTCTCGATCAGACACTTAGAAAAAAAACGGGAAAAAAAAAAAAAAAATTGGATTTTTTCTAAGTACAAAATCGAGAGGGGCTTAAAATCACCTCTTTTTCCTTCTCTCGATCAGACACTTCGAAAAAAAACGGGAAAAAAAAAAAAAAAATTTGGATTTTTTCTAAGTACAAAATCGAGAGAGGCTAAAAATCACCTCTTTTTCCTTCTCTCGATCAGACACTTAGAAAAAAAACGGAAAAAAAAAAAAAAAAAATTTGGATTTTTTCTAAGTACAAAATCGAGAGAGGCTAAAAATCACCTCTTTTTCCTTCTCTCGATCAGACACTTAGAAAAAAAACGGGAAAAAAAAAAAAAAAAAAAAAAAATTTTTTATTTTTTTCTAAGTACAAAATCGAGAGAGGCTAAAAATCACCTCTTTTTCCTTCTCTCGATCAGACACTTAGAAAAAAAACGGGAAAAAAAAAAAAAAAAAATTTGGATTTTTTCTAAGTACAAAATCGAGAGAGGCTAAAAATCACCTCTTTTTCCTTCCTCAACAGACACTTAGAAAAAAAACGGGAAAAAAAAAATAAAAAATTTGGATTTTTTCTAAGTACAAAATCGAGAGAGGCTAAAAATCACCTCTTTTTCCTTCTCTTGATCGGACACTTAGAAAAAAAAAAAAAAAAAAAAAAAAAATTTGGATTTTTTCTAAGTACAAAATCGAGAGAGGCTAAAAATCACCTCTTTTTCCTTCTCTCGATCAGACACTTAGAAAAAAAACGGAAAAAAAAAAAAAAAAAAAAAAAATTTGGATTTTTTTCTAAGTACAAAATCGAGAGAGGCTAAAAATCACCTCTTTTTCCTTCTCTCGATCAGACACTTAGAAAAAAAACGGGAAAAAAAAAAAAAAATTGGATTTTTTCTAAGTACAAAATCGAGAGAGGCTAAAAATCACCTCTTTTTCCTTCTCTCGATCAGACACTTAGAAAAAAAACGGGAAAAAAAAAAATAAAAATTGGATTTTTTCTAAGTACAAAATCGAGAGAGGCTAAAAATCACCTCTTTTTCCTTCTCTCGATCAGACACTTAGAAAAAAAACGGGAAAAAAAAAAAAAAAAATTTTTTTTTATATTTTTCTAAGTACAAAATCGAGAGAGGCTAAAAATCACCTCTTTTTCCTTCTCTCGATCAGACACTTAGAAAAAAAACGGAAAAAAAAAAAAAAAAAATTTGGATTTTTTCTAAGTACAAAATCGAGAGAGGCTAAAAATCACCTCTTTTTCCTTCTCTCGATCAGACACTTAGAAAAAAAAAAAAAAAAAAAAAAAATTTGGATTTTTTCTAAGTACAAAATCGAGAGAGGCTAAAAATCACCTCTTTTTCCTTCTCTCGATCGGACACTTAGAAAAAAAAAAAAAAAAAAAAAATTTGGATTTTTTCTAAGTACAAAATCGAGAGAGGCTAAAAATCACCTCTTTTTCCTTCTCTCGATCAGACACTTAGAAAAAAAACGGAAAAAAAAAAAAAAAAAATTTGGATTTTTTCTAAGTACAAAATCGAGAGAGGCTAAAAATCACCTCTTTTTCCTTCTCTCGATCAGACACTTAGAAAAAAAAAAAAAAAAAAAAAAAAAAATTTGGATTTTTTCTAAGTACAAAATCGAGAGAGGCTAAAAATCACCTCTTTTTCCTTCTCTCGATCAGACACTTAGAAAAAAAAAAAAAAAAAAAAAAAAATTTGGATTTTTTCTAAGTACAAAATCGAGAGAGGCTAAAAATCACCTCTTTTTCCTTCTCTCGATCGGACACTTAGAAAAAAAAAAAAAAATAATAATAATTTGGATTTTTTCTAAGTACAAAATCGAGAGAGGCTAAAAATCACCTCTTTTTCCTTCTCTCGATCAGACACTTAGAAAAAAAACGGAAAAAAAAAAAAAAAAAATTTGGATTTTTTCTAAGTACAAAATCGAGAGAGGCTAAAAATCACCTCTTTTTCCTTCTCTCGATCAGACACTTAGAAAAAAAACAGAAAAAAAAAAAAAAAAATTTGGATTTTTTCTAAGTACAAAATCGAGAGAGGCTAAAAATCACCTCTTTTTCCTTCTCTTGATCGGACACTTAGAAAAAAAAAAAAAAAAAAAAAAAAAAATTTGGATTTTTTCTAAGTACAAAATCGAGAGAGGCTAAAAATCACCTCTTTTTCCTTCTCTCGATCAGACACTTAGAAAAAAAACGGAAAAAAAAAAAAAAAATTTGGATTTTTTCTAAGTACAAAATCGAGAGAGGCTAAAAATCACCTATTTTTCCTTCTCTCGATCGGACACTTAGAAAAAAATAAAAAATAAAAAAAAAATTTGGATTTTTTCTAAGTACAAAATCGAGAGAGGCTAAAAATCACCTCTTTTTCCTTCTCTCGATCAGACACTTAGAAAAAAAACGGAAAAAAAAAAAAAAAAAATTTGGATTTTTTCTAAGTACAAAATCGAGAGAGGCTAAAAATCACCTCTTTTTCCTTCTCTCGATCAGACACTTAGAAAAAAAACGGAAAAAAAAAAGAAAAAAAAATTGGATTTTTTCTAAGTACAAAATCGAGAGAGGCTAAAAATCACCTCTTTTTCCTTCTCTCGATCAGACACTTAGAAAAAAAATGGAAAAAAAAAAAAAAAAAATTTGGATTTTTTCTAAGTACAAAATCGAGAGAGGCTAAAAATCACCTCTTTTTCCTTCTCTCGATCAGACACTAAGAAAAAAAACGGAAAAAAAAAAAAAAAAATTTGGATTTTTTCTAAGTACAAAATCGAGAGAGGCTAAAAATCACCTCTTTTTCCTTCTCTCGATCGGACACTTAGAAAAAAAAAAAAAAAAAAAAAAAAATTTGGATTTTTTCTAAGTACAAAATCGAGAGAGGCTAAAAATCACCTCTTTTTCCTTCTCTCGATCAGACACTTAGAAAAAAAACAGAAAAAAAAAAAAAAAAATTTGGATTTTTTCTAAGTACAAAATCGAGAGAGGCTAAAAATCACCTCTTTTTCCTTCTCTTGATCGGACACTTAGAAAAAAAAAAAAAAAAAAAAAAAAAAATTTGGATTTTTTCTAAGTACAAAATCGAGAGAGGCTAAAAATCACCTCTTTTTCCTTCTCTCGATCAGACACTTAGAAAAAAAAAAAAAAAAAAAAAAAAAAATTTGGATTTTTTCTAAGTACAAAATCGAGAGAGGCTAAAAATCACCTCTTTTTCCTTCTCTTGATCGGACACTTAGAAAAAAAAAAAAAAAAAAAAAAAAAAATTGGATTTTTTCTAAGTACAAAATCGAGAGAGGCTAAAAATCACCTCTTTTTCCTTCTCTCGATCAGACACTTCGAAAAAAAACGGAAAAAAAAAAAAAAAAATTTGGATTTTTTCTAAGTACAAAATCGAGAGAGGCTAAAAATCACCTCTTTTTCCTTCTCTCGATCAGACACTTAGAAAAAAAACGGAAAAAAAAAAAAAAAAAAAAAAAAATTTGGATTTTTTTCTAAGTACAAAATCGAGAGAGGCTAAAAATCACCTCTTTTTCCTTCTCTCGATCAGACACTTAGAAAAAAAACGGGAAAAAAAAAAAAAAAATTGGATTTTTTCTAAGTACAAAATCGAGAGAGGCTAAAAATCACCTCTTTTTCCTTCTCTCGATCAGACACTTAGAAAAAAAACGGGAAAAAAAAAAATAAAAATTGGATTTTTTCTAAGTACAAAATCGAGAGAGGCTAAAAATCACCTCTTTTTCCTTCTCTCGATCAGACACTTAGAAAAAAAACGGGAAAAAAAAAAAAAAAAAAATTTTTTTTTATATTTTTCTAAGTACAAAATCGAGAGAGGCTAAAAATCACCTCTTTTTCCTTCTCTCGATCAGACACTTAGAAAAAAAACGGAAAAAAAAAAAAAAAAAATTTGGATTTTTTCTAAGTACAAAATCGAGAGAGGCTAAAAATCACCTCTTTTTCCTTCTCTCGATCAGACACTTAGAAAAAAAAAAAAAAAAAAAAAAAATTTGGATTTTTTCTAAGTACAAAATCGAGAGAGGCTAAAAATCACCTCTTTTTCCTTCTCTCGATCGGACACTTAGAAAAAAAAAAAAAAAAAAAAAAATTTGGATTTTTTCTAAGTACAAAATCGAGAGAGGCTAAAAATCACCTCTTTTTCCTTCTCTCGATCAGACACTTAGAAAAAAAACGGAAAAAAAAAAAAAAAAAATTTGGATTTTTTCTAAGTACAAAATCGAGAGAGGCTAAAAATCACCTCTTTTTCCTTCTCTCGATCAGACACTTAGAAAAAAAACAGAAAAAAAAAATAAAAAATTTGGATTTTTTCTAAGTACAAAATCGAGAGAGGCTAAAAATCACCTCTTTTTCCTTCTCTTGATCGGACACTTAGAAAAAAAAAAAAAAAAAAAAAAAAAAATTTGGATTTTTTCTAAGTACAAAATCGAGAGAGGCTAAAAATCACCTCTTTTTCCTTCTCTCGATCAGACACTTAGAAAAAAAAAAAAAAAAAAAAAAAAATTTGGATTTTTTCTAAGTACAAAATCGAGAGAGGCTAAAAATCACCTCTTTTTCCTTCTCTCGATCGGACACTTAGAAAAAAAAAAAAAAATAATAATAATTTGGATTTTTTCTAAGTACAAAATCGAGAGAGGCTAAAAATCACCTCTTTTTCCTTCTCTCGATCAGACACTTAGAAAAAAAACGGAAAAAAAAAAAAAAAAATTTGGATTTTTTCTAAGTACAAAATCGAGAGAGGCTAAAAATCACCTCTTTTTCCTTCTCTCGATCAGACACTTAGAAAAAAAACAGAAAAAAAAAAAAAAAAATTTGGATTTTTTCTAAGTACAAAATCGAGAGAGGCTAAAAATCACCTCTTTTTCCTTCTCTTGATCGGACACTTAGAAAAAAAAAAAAAAAAAAAAAAAAAAATTTGGATTTTTTCTAAGTACAAAATCGAGAGAGGCTAAAAATCACCTCTTTTTCCTTCTCTCGATCAGACACTTAGAAAAAAAACGGAAAAAAAAAAAAAAAAATTTGGATTTTTTCTAAGTACAAAATCGAGAGAGGCTAAAAATCACCTATTTTTCCTTCTCTCGATCGGACACTTAGAAAAAAATAAAAAATAAAAAAAAAATTTGGATTTTTTCTAAGTACAAAATCGAGAGAGGCTAAAAATCACCTCTTTTTCCTTCTCTCGATCAGACACTTAGAAAAAAAACGGAAAAAAAAAAAAAAAAAATTTGGATTTTTTCTAAGTACAAAATCGAGAGAGGCTAAAAATCACCTCTTTTTCCTTCTCTCGATCAGACACTTAGAAAAAAAACGGAAAAAAAAAAGAAAAAAAAATTGGATTTTTTCTAAGTACAAAATCGAGAGAGGCTAAAAATCACCTCTTTTTCCTTCTCTCGATCAGACACTTAGAAAAAAAATGGAAAAAAAAAAAAAAAAATTTGGATTTTTTCTAAGTACAAAATCGAGAGAGGCTAAAAATCACCTCTTTTTCCTTCTCTCGATCAGACACTAAGAAAAAAAACGGAAAAAAAAAAAAAAAAATTTGGATTTTTTCTAAGTACAAAATCGAGAGAGGCTAAAAATCACCTCTTTTTCCTTCTCTCGATCGGACACTTAGAAAAAAAAAAAAAAAAAAAAAAAAATTTGGATTTTTTCTAAGTACAAAATCGAGAGAGGCTAAAAATCACCTCTTTTTCCTTCTCTCGATCAGACACTTAGAAAAAAAACAGAAAAAAAAAAAAAAAAAATTTGGATTTTTTCTAAGTACAAAATCGAGAGAGGCTAAAAATCACCTCTTTTTCCTTCTCTTGATCGGACACTTAGAAAAAAAAAAAAAAAAAAAAAAAAAAAATTTGGATTTTTTCTAAGTACAAAATCGAGAGAGGCTAAAAATCACCTCTTTTTCCTTCTCTCGATCAGACACTTAGAAAAAAAAAAAAAAAAAAAAAAAAATTGGATTTTTTCTAAGTACAAAATCGAGAGAGGCTAAAAATCACCTCTTTTTCCTTCTCTTGATCGGACACTTAGAAAAAAAAAAAAAAAAAAAAAAAAAATTTGGATTTTTTCTAAGTACAAAATCGAGAGAGGCTAAAAATCACCTCTTTTTCCTTCTCTCGATCAGACACTTAGAAAAAAAACGGAAAAAAAAAAAAAAAAATTTGGATTTTTTCTAAGTACAAAATCGAGAGAGGCTAAAAATCACCTATTTTTCCTTCTCTCGATCGGACACTTAGAAAAAAATAAAAAATAAAAAAAAAATTTGGATTTTTTCTAAGTACAAAATCGAGAGAGGCTAAAAATCACCTCTTTTTCCTTCTCTCGATCAGACACTTAGAAAAAAAACGGAAAAAAAAAAAAAAAAATTTGGATTTTTTCTAAGTACAAAATCGAGAGAGGCTAAAAATCACCTCTTTTTCCTTCTCTCGATCAGACACTTAGAAAAAAAACGGAAAAAAAAAAGAAAAAAAAATTGGATTTTTTCTAAGTACAAAATCGAGAGAGGCTAAAAATCACCTCTTTTTCCTTCTCTCGATCAGACACTTAGAAAAAAAATGGAAAAAAAAAAAAAAAAAATTTGGATTTTTTCTAAGTACAAAATCGAGAGAGGCTAAAAATCACCTCTTTTTCCTTCTCTCGATCAGACACTAAGAAAAAAAACGGAAAAAAAAAAAAAAAAATTTGGATTTTTTCTAAGTACAAAATCGAGAGAGGCTAAAAATCACCTCTTTTTCCTTCTCTCGATCGGACACTTAGAAAAAAAAAAAAAAAAAAAAAAAAATTTGGATTTTTTCTAAGTACAAAATCGAGAGAGGCTAAAAATCACCTCTTTTTCCTTCTCTCGATCAGACACTTAGAAAAAAAACAGAAAAAAAAAAAAAAAAAATTTGGATTTTTTCTAAGTACAAAATCGAGAGAGGCTAAAAATCACCTCTTTTTCCTTCTCTTGATCGGACACTTAGAAAAAAAAAAAAAAAAAAAAAAAAAAATTTGGATTTTTTCTAAGTACAAAATCGAGAGAGGCTAAAAATCACCTCTTTTTCCTTCTCTCGATCAGACACTTAGAAAAAAAAAAAAAAAAAAAAAAAATTTGGATTTTTTCTAAGTACAAAATCGAGAGAGGCTAAAAATCACCTCTTTTTCCTTCTCTCGATCGGACACTTAGAAAAAAAAAAAAAAAAAAAAAATTTGGATTTTTTCTAAGTACAAAATCGAGAGAGGCTAAAAATCACCTCTTTTTCCTTCTCTCGATCAGACACTTAGAAAAAAAACGGAAAAAAAAAAAAAAAAAATTTGGATTTTTTCTAAGTACAAAATCGAGAAAGGCTAAAAATCACCTCTTTTTCCTTCTCTCGATCAGACACTTAGAAAAAAAACAGAAAAAAAAAATAAAAAATTTGGATTTTTTCTAAGTACAAAATCGAGAGAGGCTAAAAATCACCTCTTTTTCCTTCTCTCGATCAGACACTTAGAAAAAAAAAAAAAAAAAAAAAAAAAAAATTTGGATTTTTTCTAAGTACAAAATCGAGAGAGGCTAAAAATCACCTCTTTTTCCTTCTCTCGATCAGACACTTAGAAAAAAAAAAAAAAAAAAAAAAAAATTTGGATTTTTTCTAAGTACAAAATCGAGAGAGGCTAAAAATCACCTCTTTTTCCTTCTCTCGATCGGACACTTAGAAAAAAAAAAAATAATAATAATAATTTGGATTTTTTCTAAGTACAAAATCGAGAGAGGCTAAAAATCACCTCTTTTTCCTTCTCTCGATCAGACACTTAGAAAAAAAACGGAAAAAAAAAAAAAAAAAATTTGGATTTTTTCTAAGTACAAAATCGAGAGAGGCTAAAAATCACCTCTTTTTCCTTCTCTCGATCAGACACTTAGAAAAAAGAAAAAAAAAAAAAAATATTTGGATTTTTTCTAAGTACAAAATCGAGAGAGGCTAAAAATCACCTCTTTTTCCTTCTCTTGATCGGACACTTAGAAAAAAAAAAAAAAAAAAAAAAAAAAATTTGGATTTTTTCTAAGTACAAAATCGAGAGAGGCTAAAAATCACCTCTTTTTCCTTCTCTCGATCAGACACTTAGAAAAAAAACGGAAAAAAAAAAAAAAAAATTTGGTTTTTTTTAAGTACAAAATCGAGAGAGGCTAAAAATCACCTATTTTTCCTTCTCTCGATCGGACACTTAGAAAAAAAAAATAAATAAAAAAAAAATTTGGATTTTTTCTAAGTACAAAATCGAGAGAGGCTAAAAATCACCTCTTTTTCCTTCTCTCGATCAGACACTTAGAAAAAAAACGGAAAAAAAAAAAAAAAAAATTTGGATTTTTTCTAAGTACAAAATCGAGAGAGGCTAAAAATCACCTCTTTTTCCTTCTCTCGATCAGACACTTAGAAAAAAAACGGAAAAAAAAAAGAAAAAAAAATTGGATTTTTTCTAAGTACAAAATCGAGAGAGGCTAAAAATCACCTCTTTTTCCTTCTCTCGATCAGACACTTAGAAAAAAAATGGAAAAAAAAAAAAAAAAAATTTGGATTTTTTCTAAGTACAAAATCGAGAGAGGCTAAAAATCACCTCCTTTTCCTTCTCTCGATCGGACACTTAGAAAAAAAAAAAAAAAAAAAAAAATTTGGATTTTTTCTAAGTACAAAATCGAGAGAGGCTAAAAATCACCTCTTTTTCCTTCTCTCGATCAGACACTTAGAAAAAAAACGGAAAAAAAAAAAAAAAATTTGGATTTTTTCTAAGTACAAAATCGAGAGAGGCTAAAAATCACCTCTTTTTCCTTCTCTCGATCAGACACTTAGAAAAAAAACAGAAAAAAAAAAAATAATTTGGATTTTTTCTAAGTACAAAATCGAGAGAGGCTAAAAATCACCTCTTTTTCCTTCTCTTGATCGGACACTTAGAAAAAAAAAAAAAAAAAAAAAAAAAAAATTTGAATTTTTTCTAAGTACAAAATCGAGAGAGGCTAAAAATCACCTCTTTTTCCTTCTCTCGATCAGACACTTAGAAAAAAAAAAAAAAAAAAAAAAAAAATTTGGATTTTTTCTAAGTACAAAATCGAGAGAGGCTAAAAATCACCTCTTTTTCCTTCTCTCGATCGGACACTTAGAAAAAAAAAAAAAAAAAAAAAAAATTTGGATTTTTTCTAAGTACAAAATCGAGAGAGGCTAAAAATCACCTCTTTTTCCTTCTCTCGATCAGACACTTAGAAAAAAAACGGAAAAAAAAAAAAAAAAAATTTGGATTTTTTCTAAGTACAAAATCGAGAGAGGCTAAAAATCACCTCTTTTTCCTTCTCTCGATCAGACACTTAGAAAAAAAACAGAAAAAAAAAAAAAAAAAATTGGATTTTTTCTAAGTACAAAATCGAGAGAGGCTAAAAATCACCTCTTTTTCCTTCTCTCGATCGGACACTTAGAAAAAAAAAAAAAAAATAAAAAAAAAATTTGGATTTTTTCTAAGTACAAAATCGAGAGAGGCTAAAAATCACCTCTTTTTCCTTCTCTCGATCAGACACTTAGAAAAAAAACGGAAAAAAAAAAAAAAAAATTTGGATTTTTTCTAAGTACAAAATCGAGAGAGGCTAAAAATCACCTCTTTTTCCTTCTCTCGATCGGACACTTAGAAAAAAAAAAAAAAAAAAAAAAAATTGGATTTTTTCTAAGTACAAAATCGAGAGAGGCTAAAAATCACCTCTTTTTCCTTCTCTCGATCAGACACTTAGAAAAAAAACGGAAAAAAAAAAAAAAAAATTTGGATTTTTTCTAAGTACAAAATCGAGAGAGGCTAAAAATCACCTCTTTTTCCTTCTCTCGATCAGACACTTAGAAAAAAAACAGAAAAAAAAAAAAAAAAAATTGGATTTTTTCTAAGTACAAAATCGAGAGAGGCTAAAAATCACCTCTTTTTCCTTCTCTCGATCGGACACTTAGAAAAAAAAAATAAAAATAAAAAAAAAATTTGGATTTTTTCTAAGTACAAAATCGAGAGAGGCTAAAAATCACCTCTTTTTCCTTCTCTCGATCAGACACTTAGAAAAAAAACGGAAAAAAAAAAAAAAAAATTTGGATTTTTTCTAAGTACAAAATCGAGAGAGGCTAAAAATCACCTCTTTTTCCTTCTCTCGATCGGACACTTAGAAAAAAAAAAAAAAAAAAAAAAAATTGGATTTTTTCTAAGTACAAAATCGAGAGAGGCTAAAAATCACCTCTTTTTCCTTCTCTCGATCAGACACTTAGAAAAAAAACGGAAAAAAAAAAAAAAAAAATTTGGATTTTTTCTAAGTACAAAATCGAGAGAGGCTAAAAATCACCTCTTTTTCCTTCTCTCGATCAGACACTTAGAAAAAAAACGGAAAAAAAAATAAAAAAAATTTGGATTTTTTTCTAAGTACAAAATCGAGAGAGGCTAAAAATCACCTCTTTGTCCTTCTCTCGATCAGACACTTAGAAAAAAAACGGAAAAAAAAAAGAAAAAAAAATTGGATTTTTTCTAAGTACAAAATCGAGAGAGGCTAAAAATCACCTCTTTTTCCTTCTCTCGATCAGACACTTAGAAAAAAAATGGAAAAAAAAAAAAAAAAAATTTGGATTTTTTCTAAGTACAAAATCGAGAGAGGCTAAAAATCACCTCTTTTTCCTTCTCTCGATCAGACACTAAGAAAAAAAACGGAAAAAAAAAAAAAAAAATTTGGATTTTTTCTAAGTACAAAATCGAGAGAGGCTAAAAATCACCTCTTTTTCCTTCTCTCGATCGGACACTTAGAAAAAAAAAAAAAAAAAAAAAAAAATTTGGATTTTTTCTAAGTACAAAATCGAGAGAGGCTAAAAATCACCTCTTTTTCCTTCTCTCGATCAGACACTTAGAAAAAAAACAGAAAAAAAAAAAAAAAAATTTGGATTTTTTCTAAGTACAAAATCGAGAGAGGCTAAAAATCACCTCTTTTTCCTTCTCTTGATCGGACACTTAGAAAAAAAAAAAAAAAAAAAAAAAAAATTTGGATTTTTTCTAAGTACAAAATCGAGAGAGGCTAAAAATCACCTCTTTTTCCTTCTCTCGATC
Organism: Entelurus aequoreus; assembly: GCF_033978785.1. Taxonomy (NCBI): domain Eukaryota; kingdom Metazoa; phylum Chordata; class Actinopteri; order Syngnathiformes; family Syngnathidae; genus Entelurus; species Entelurus aequoreus. The sequence goes on along the minus strand of NW_026908197.1, from coordinate 8,769 downwards.
AGACACTTAGAAAAAAAAAAAAAAAAAAAAAAAATTTGGATTTTTTCTAAGTACAAAATCGAGAGAGGCTAAAAATCACCTCTTTTTCCTTCTCTCGATCGGACACTTAGAAAAAAAAAAAAAAAAAAAAAATTTGGATTTTTTCTAAGTACAAAATCGAGAGAGGCTAAAAATCACCTCTTTTTCCTTCTCTCGATCAGACACTTAGAAAAAAAACGGAAAAAAAAAAAAAAAAAATTTGGATTTTTTCTAAGTACAAAATCGAGAAAGGCTAAAAATCACCTCTTTTTCCTTCTCTCGATCAGACACTTAGAAAAAAAACAGAAAAAAAAAATAAAAAATTTGGATTTTTTCTAAGTACAAAATCGAGAGAGGCTAAAAATCACCTCTTTTTCCTTCTCTCGATCAGACACTTAGAAAAAAAAAAAAAAAAAAAAAAAAAAATTTGGATTTTTTCCAAGTACAAAATCGAGAGAGGCTAAAAATCACCTCTTTTTCCTTCTCTCGATCAGACACTTAGAAAAAAAAAAAAAAAAAAAAAAAAATTTGGATTTTTTCTAAGTACAAAATCGAGAGAGGCTAAAAATCACCTCTTTTTCCTTCTCTCGATCGGACACTTAGAAAAAAAAAAAAAAATAATAATAATTTGGATTTTTTCTAAGTACAAAATCGAGAGAGGCTAAAAATCACCTCTTTTTCCTTCTCTCGATCAGACACTTAGAAAAAAAACGGAAAAAAAAAAAAAAAAAATTTGGATTTTTTCTAAGTACAAAATCGAGAGAGGCTAAAAATCACCTCTTTTTCCTTCTCTCGATCAGACACTTAGAAAAAAAAAAGAAAAAAAAAAAAAAATATTTGGATTTTTTCTAAGTACAAAATCGAGAGAGGCTAAAAATCACCTCTTTTTCCTTCTCTTGATCGGACACTTAGAAAAAAAAAAAAAAAAAAAAAAAAAAATTTGGATTTTTTCTAAGTACAAAATCGAGAGAGGCTAAAAATCACCTCTTTTTCCTTCTCTCGATCAGACACTTAGAAAAAAAACGGAAAAAAAAAAAAAAAAATTTGGTTTTTTTTAAGTACAAAATCGAGAGAGGCTAAAAATCACCTATTTTTCCTTCTCTCGATCGGACACTTAGAAAAAAAAAATAAATAAAAAAAAAATTTGGATTTTTTCTAAGTACAAAATCGAGAGAGGCTAAAAATCACCTCTTTTTCCTTCTCTCGATCAGACACTTAGAAAAAAAACGGAAAAAAAAAAAAAAAAAATTTGGATTTTTTCTAAGTACAAAATCGAGAGAGGCTAAAAATCACCTCTTTTTCCTTCTCTCGATCAGACACTTAGAAAAAAAACGGAAAAAAAAAAGAAAAAAAAATTGGATTTTTTCTAAGTACAAAATCGAGAGAGGCTAAAAATCACCTCTTTTTCCTTCTCTCGATCAGACACTTAGAAAAAAAATGGAAAAAAAAAAAAAAAAAATTTGGATTTTTTCTAAGTACAAAATCGAGAGAGGCTAAAAATCACCTCCTTTTCCTTCTCTCGATCGGACACTTAGAAAAAAAAAAAAAAAAAAAAAAAATTTGGATTTTTTCTAAGTACAAAATCGAGAGAGGCTAAAAATCACCTCTTTTTCCTTCTCTCGATCAGACACTTAGAAAAAAAACGGAAAAAAAAAAAAAAAATTTGGATTTTTTCTAAGTACAAAATCGAGAGAGGCTAAAAATCACCTCTTTTTCCTTCTCTCGATCAGACACTTAGAAAAAAAACAGAAAAAAAAAAAATAATTTGGATTTTTTCTAAGTACAAAATCGAGAGAGGCTAAAAATCACCTCTTTTTCCTTCTCTTGATCGGACACTTAGAAAAAAAAAAAAAAAAAAAAAAAAAAAATTTGAATTTTTTCTAAGTACAAAATCGAGAGAGGCTAAAAATCACCTCTTTTTCCTTCTCTCGATCAGACACTTAGAAAAAAAAAAAAAAAAAAAAAAAAAATTTGGATTTTTTCTAAGTACAAAATCGAGAGAGGCTAAAAATCACCTCTTTTTCCTTCTCTCGATCGGACACTTAGAAAAAAAAAAAAAAAAAAAAAAAATTTGGATTTTTTCTAAGTACAAAATCGAGGGAGGCTAAAAATCACCTCTTTTTCCTTCTCTCGATCAGACACTTAGAAAAAAAACGGAAAAAAAAAAAAAAAAAATTTGGATTTTTTCTAAGTACAAAATCGAGAGAGGCTAAAAATCACCTCTTTTTCCTTCTCTCGATCAGACACTTAGAAAAAAAACAGAAAAAAAAAAAAAAAAATTGGATTTTTTCTAAGTACAAAATCGAGAGAGGCTAAAAATCACCTCTTTTTCCTTCTCTCGATCGGACACTTAGAAAAAAAAAAAATAAATAAAAAAAAAATTTGGATTTTTTCTAAGTACAAAATCGAGAGAGGCTAAAAATCACCTCTTTTTCCTTCTCTCGATCAGACACTTAGAAAAAAAACGGAAAAAAAAAAAAAAAAAAATTGGATTTTTTCTAAGTACAAAATCGAGAGAGGCTAAAAATCACCTCTTTTTCCTTCTCTCGATCAGACACTTAGAAAAAAAACGGAAAAAAAAAAAAAAAAATTTGGATTTTTTCTAAGTACAAAATCGAGAGAGGCTAAAAATCACCTCTTTTTCCTTCTCTCGATCAGACACTTAGAAAAAAAACAGAAAAAAAAAAAAAAAAATTGGATTTTTTCTAAGTACAAAATCGAGAGAGGCTAAAAATCACCTCTTTTTCCTTCTCTCGATCGGACACTTAGAAAAAAAAAATAAAAATAAAAAAAAAATTTGGATTTTTTCTAAGTACAAAATCGAGAGAGGCTAAAAATCACCTCTTTTTCCTTCTCTCGATCAGACACTTAGAAAAAAAACGGAAAAAAAAAAAAAAAAAATTTGGATTTTTTCTAAGTACAAAATCGAGAGAGGCTAAAAATCACCTCTTTTTCCTTCTCTCGATCGGACACTTAGAAAAAAAAAAAAAAAAAAAAAAAATTGGATTTTTTCTAAGTACAAAATCGAGAGAGGCTAAAAATCACCTCTTTTTCCTTCTCTCGATCAGACACTTAGAAAAAAAACGGAAAAAAAAAAAAAAAAATTTGGATTTTTTCTAAGTACAAAATCGAGAGAGGCTAAAAATCACCTCTTTTTCCTTCTCTCGATCAGACACTTAGAAAAAAAACGGAAAAAAAAATAAAAAAAATTTGGATTTTTTTCTAAGTACAAAATCGAGAGAGGCTAAAAATCACCTCTTTGTCCTTCTCTCGATCGGACACTTAGAAAAAAAAAAAAAAAAAAAAAAAATTTGGATTTTTTCTAAGTACAAAATCGAGAGAGGCTAAAAATCACCTCTTTTTCCTTCTCTCGATCAGACACTAAGAAAAAAAACGGAAAAAAAAAAATAAAAAATTTGGATTTTTTCTAAGTACAAAATCGAGAGAGGCTAAAAATCACCTCTTTTTCCTTCTCTCGATCGGACACTTAGAAAAAAGAAAAAAAAAAAAAAAAAAATTTGGATTTTTTCTAAGTACAAAATCGAGAGAGGCTAAAAATCACCTCTTTTTCCTTCTCTCGATCAGACACTAAGAAAAAAAACAGAAAAAAAAATAAAATAAATTTGGATTTTTTCTAAGTACAAAATCGAGAGAGGCTAAAAATCACCTCTTTTTCCTTCTCTCGATCAGACACTTAGAAAAAAAACAGAAAAAAAAAAAAAAAAATTTGGATTTTTTCTAAGTACAAAATCGAGAGAGGCTAAAAATCACCTCTTTTTCCTTCTCTCGATCAGACACTTAGAAAAAAAACGGAAAAAAAAAAAAAAAAAATTGGATTTTTTCTAAGTACAAAATCGAGAGAGGCTAAAAATCACCTCTTTTTCCTTCTCTCGATCGGACACTTAGAAAAAAAAAAAAAAAAAAAAAAAAATTTGGATTTTTTCTAAGTACAAAATCGAGAGAGGCTAAAAATCACCTCTTTTTCCTTCTCTCGATCAGACACTTAGAAAAAAAACGGAAAAAAAAAAAAAAAAAATTGGATTTTTTCTAAGTACAAAATCGAGAGAGGCTAAAAATCACCTCTTTTTCCTTCTCTCGATCAGACACTTAGAAAAAAAACAGAAAAAAAAAAAAAAAATTTGGATTTTTTCTAAGTACAAAATCGAGAGAGGCTAAAAATCACCTCTTTTTCCTTCTCTCGATCGGACACTTAGAAAAAAAAAAAAAAAAAAAAAAAATTTGGATTTTTTCTAAGTACAAAATCGAGAGAGGCTAAAAATCACCTCTTTTTCCTTCTCTCGATCAGACACTTAGAAAAAAAACAGAAAAAAAAAAAAAAAAAATTGGATTTTTTCTAAGTACAAAATCGAGAGAGGCTAAAAATCACCTCTTTTTCCTTCTCTCGATCAGACACTTAGAAAAAAAACGGAAAAAAAAAAAAAAAAAAATTGGATTTTTTCTAAGTACAAAATCGAGAGAGGCTAAAAATCACCTCTTTTTCCTTCTCTCGATCGGACACTTAGAAAAAAAAAAAAAAAAAAAAAAATTTGGATTTTTTCTAAGTACAAAATCGAGAGAGGCTAAAAATCACCTCTTTTTCCTTCTCTCGATCAGACACTTAGAAAAAAAACGGAAAAAAAAAAAAAAAAATTGGATTTTTTCTAAGTACAAAATCGAGAGAGGCTAAAAATCACCTCTTTTTCCTTCTCTCGATCAGACACTTAGAAAAAAAACAGAAAAAAAAAAAAAAAATTTGGATTTTTTCTAAGTACAAAATCGAGAGAGGCTAAAAATCACCTCTTTTTCCTTCTCTCGATCGGACACTTAGAAAAAAAAAAAAAAAAAAAAAAAATTTGGATTTTTTCTAAGTACAAAATCGAGAGAGGCTAAAAATCACCTCTTTTTCCTTCTCTCGATCAGACACTTAGAAAAAAAACAGAAAAAAAAAAAAAAAATTTGGATTTTTTCTAAGTACAAAATCGAGAGAGGCTAAAAATCACCTCTTTTTCCTTCTCTCGATCAGACACTTAGAAAAAAAACGGAAAAAAAAAAAAAAAAAATTGGATTTTTTCTAAGTACAAAATCGAGAGAGGCTAAAAATCACCTCTTTTTCCTTCTCTCGATCGGACACTTAGAAAAAAAAAAAAAAAAAAAAAAAATTTGGATTTTTTCTAAGTACAAAATCGAGAGAGGCTAAAAATCACCTCTTTTTCCTTCTCTCGATCAGACACTTAGAAAAAAAACGGAAAAAAAAAAAAAAAAAAATTGGATTTTTTCTAAGTACAAAATCGAGAGAGGCTAAAAATCACCTCTTTTTCCTTCTCTCGATCAGACACTTAGAAAAAAAACAGAAAAAAAAAAAAAAAATTTGGATTTTTTCTAAGTACAAAATCGAGAGAGGCTAAAAATCACCTCTTTTTCCTTCTCTCGATCGGACACTTAGAAAAAAAAAAAAAAAAAAAAAAAATTTGGATTTTTTCTAAGTACAAAATCGAGAGAGGCTAAAAATCACCTCTTTTTCCTTCTCTCGATCAGACACTTAGAAAAAAAACAGAAAAAAAAAAAAAAAAATTTGGATTTTTTCTAAGTACAAAATCGAGAGAGGCTAAAAATCACCTCTTTTTCCTTCTCTCGATCAGACACTTAGAAAAAAAACGGAAAAAAAAAAAAAAAAAATTGGATTTTTTCTAAGTACAAAATCGAGAGAGGCTAAAAATCACCTCTTTTTCCTTCTCTCGATCGGACACTTAGAAAAAAAACGGAAAAAAAAAAAAAAAAATTTGGATTTTTTCTAAGTACAAAATCGAGAGAGGCTAAAAATCACCTCTTTTTCCTTCTCTCGATCGGACACTTAGAAAAAAAAAAAAAAAAAAGAAAAAAAAAATTTGGATTTTTTCTAAGTACAAAATCGAGAGAGGCTAAAAATCACCTCTTTTTCCTTCTCTCGATCAGACACTTAGAAAAAAAACGGAAAAAAAAAAAAAAAAAATTTGGATTTTTTCTAAGTACAAAATCGAGAGAGGCTAAAAATCACCTCTTTTTCCTTCTCTCGATCGGACACTTAGAAAAAAAAAAAAAAAAAAAAATTTGGATTTTTTCTAAGTACAAAATCGAGAGAGGCTAAAAATCACCTCTTTTTCCTTCTCTCGATCAGACACTTAGAAAAATAACGGAAAAAAAAAAAAAAAAATTTGGATTTTTTCTAAGTACAAAATCGAGAGAGGCTAAAAATCACCTCTTTTTCCTTCTCTCGATCGGACACTTAGAAAAAAAAAAAAAAAAAAAAAAAAAAATTTGGATTTTTTCTAAGTACAAAATCGAGAGAGGCTAAAAATCACCTCTTTTTCCTTCTCTCGATCAGACACTTAGAAAAAAAACGGAAAAAAAAAAAAAAAAATTTGGATTTTTTCTAAGTACAAAATCGAGAGAGGCTAAAAATCACCTCTTTTTCCTTCTCTCGATCGGACACTTAGAAAAAAAAAAAAAAAAAAAAAAAAATTGGATTTTTTCTAAGTACAAAATCGAGAGAGGCTAAAAATCACCTCTTTTTCCTTCTCTCGATCGGACACTTAGAAAAAAAAAAATAAAAAATAAAAAATTTGGATTTTTTCTAAGTACAAAATCGAGAGAGGCTAAAAATCACCTCTTTTTCCTTCTCTCGATCGGACACTTAGAAAAAAAAAAAAAAAAAAAAAAAAATTGGATTTTTTCTAAGTACAAAATCGAGAGAGGCTAAAAATCACCTCTTTTTCCTTCTCTCGATCAGACACTTAGAAAAAAAACGGAAAAAAAAAAAAAAAAAATGGGATTTTTTCTAAGTACAAAGTCGAGAGAGGCTAAAAATCACCTCTTTTTCCTTCTCTCGACAGACACTTACAAAAAAAACGGAAAAAAAAAAAAAAAAAATTTGGATTTTTTCTAAGTACAAAATCGAGAGAGGCTAAAAATCACCTCTTTTTCCTTCTCTCGATCAGACACTTAGAAAAAAAACAGAAAAAAAAAAAAAAAAATTGGATTTTTTCTAAGTACAAAATCGAGAGAGGCTAAAAATCACCTCTTTTTCCTTCTCTCGATCGGACACTTAGAAAAAAAAAAAAAAAAAAAAAATTTGGATTTTTTCTAAGTACAAAATCGAGAGAGGCTAAAAATCACCTCTTTTTCCTTCTCTCGATCAGACACTTAGAAAAAAAACGGAAAAAAAAAAAAAAAAAATTTGGATTTTTTCTAAGTACAAAATCGAGAGAGGCTCAAAATCACCTCTTTTTCCTTCTCTCGATCGGACACTTAGAAAAAAAAAAAAAAAAAAAAAAATTGGATTTTTTCTAAGTACAAAATCGAGAGAGGCTAAAAATCACCTCTTTTTCCTTCTCTCGATCAGACACTTAGAAAAAAAACGGAAAAAAAAAAAAAAAAAATTTGGATTTTTTCTAAGTACAAAATCGAGAGAGGCTAAAAATCACCTCTTTTTCCTTCTCTCGATCAGACACTTAGAAAAAAAACGGGAAAAAAAAAAAAAAAAATTGGATTTTTTTCTAAGTACAAAATCGAGAGAGGCTAAAAATCACCTCTTTTTCCTTCTCTCGATCGGACACTTAGAAAAAAAACGGAAAAAAAAAAAAAAAAATTTGGATTTTTTCTAAGTACAAAATCGAGAGAGGCTAAAAATCACCTCTTTTTCCTTCTCTCGATCGGACACTTAGAAAAAAGAAAAAAAAAAAAAAAAAATTTGGATTTTTTCTAAGTACAAAATCGAGAGAGGCTAAAAATCACCTTCTTTTTCCTTCTCTCGATCAGACACTTAGAAAAAAAACGGAAAAAAAAAAAAAAAAAATTGGATTTTTTCTAAGTACAAAATCGAGAGAGGCTAAAAATCACCTCTTTTTCCTTCTCTCGATCAGACACTTAGAAAAAAAACAGAAAAAAAAAAAAAAAATTTGGATTTTTTCTAAGTACAAAATCGAGAGAGGCTAAAAATCACCTCTTTTTCCTTCTCTCGATCGGACACTTAGAAAAAAAAAAAAAAAAAAAAAAAAATTTGGATTTTTTCTAAGTACAAAATCGAGAGAGGCTAAAAATCACCTCTTTTTCCTTCTCTCGATCAGACACTTAGAAAAAAAACGGAAAAAAAAAAAAAAAAAATTTGGATTTTTTCTAAGTACAAAATCGAGAGAGGCTAAAAATCACCTCTTTTTCCTTCTCTCGATCAGACACTTAGAAAAAAAACGGAAAAAAAAAAAAAAAAATTTGGATTTTTTTCTAAGTACAAAATCGAGAGAGGCTAAAAATCACCTCTTTTTCCTTCTCTCGATCGGACACTTAGAAAAAAAAAAAAAAAAAAAAAAAAATTGCATTTTTTCTAAGTACAAAATCGAGAGAGGCTAAAAATCACCTCTTTTTCCTTCTCTCGATCAGACACTTAGAAAAAAAACGGAAAAAAAAAAAAAAAAATTTGGATTTTTTCTAAGTACAAAATCGAGAGAGGCTAAAAATCACCTCTTTTTCCTTCTCTCGATCAGACACTTAGAAAAAAAACGGAAAAAAAAAAAAAAAAAAATTTGGATTTTTTTCTAAGTACAAAATCGAGAGAAGCTAAAAATCACCTCTTTTTCCTTCTCTCGATCGGACACTTAGAAAAAAAAAAAAAAAAAAAAAAAAAATTTGGATTTTTTCTAAGTACAAAATCGAGAGAGGCTAAAAATCACCTCTTTTTCCTTCTCTCGATCAGACACTTAGAAAAAAAACGGAAAAAAA
>NW_026908196.1:35000-43881 GCF_033978785.1 Entelurus aequoreus | reverse complement strand
AGAGGCTAAAAATCACCTCTTTTTCCTTCTCTCGATCAGACACTTAGAAAAAAAACGGAAAAAAAAAAAAAAAAAAAATTTGGATTTTTTCTAAGTACAAAATCGAGAGAGGCTAAAAATCACCTCTTTTTCCTTCCTCGATCAGACACTTAGAAAAAAAACGGGGAAAAAAAAAAAAAAAAAAAAAAATTTGGATTTTTTTCTAAGTACAAAATCGAGAGAGGCTAAAAATCACCTCTTTTTCCTTCTCTCGATCAGACACTTAGAAAAAAAACGGAAAAAAAAAAAAAAAAAAATTTGGATTTTTTCTAAGTACAAAATCGAGAGAGGCTAAAAATCACCTCTTTTTCCTTCCTCGATCAGACACTTAGAAAAAAAACGGAAAAAAAAAAAAAAAAAAAAAAACATTTGGATTTTTTTCTAAGTACAAAATCGAGAGAGGCTAAAAATCACCTCTTTTTCCTTCTCTCGATCAGACACTTAGAAAAAAAACGGAAAAAAAAAAAAAAAAAAAATTGGATTTTTTCTAAGTACAAAATCGAGAGAGGCTAAAAATCACCTCTTTTTCCTTCTCTCGATCAGACACTTAGAAAAAAAACGGGAAAAAAAAAAAAAAATTGGATTTTTTCTAAGTACAAAATCGAGAGAGGCTAAAAATCACCTCTTTTTCCTTCTCTCGATCAGACACTTCGAAAAAAAACGGGAAAAAAAAAAAAAAAAATGTGGATTTTTTCTAAGTACAAAATCGAGAGAGGCTAAAAATCACCTCTTTTTCCTTCTCTCGATCAGACACTTAGAAAAAAAACGGAAAAAAAAAAAAAAAAATTTGGATTTTTTCTAAGTACAAAATCGAGAGAGGCTAAAAATCACCTCTTTTTCCTTCCTCGATCAGACACTTAGAAAAAAAACGGAAAAAAAAAATAAAAAAATAAAAATTTGGATTTTTTTCTAAGTACAAAATCGAGAGAGGCTAAAAATCACCTCTTTTTCCTTCTCTCGATCAGACACTTAGAAAAAAAATGGAAAAAAAAAAAAAAAAAATTTGGATTTTTTCTAAGTACAAAATCGAGAGAGGCTAAAAATCACCTCTTTTTCCTTCTCTCGATCAGACACTTAGAAAAAAAACGGGAAAAAAAAAAAAAAATTGGATTTTTTCTAAGTACAAAATCGAGAGAGGCTAAAAATCACCTCTTTTTCCTTCTCTCGATCAGACACTTCGAAAAAAAACGGGAAAAAAAAAAAAAAAATGTGGATTTTTTCTAAGTACAAAATCGAGAGAGGCTAAAAATCACCTCTATTTCCTTCTCTCGATCAGACACTTAGAAAAAAAACGGAAAAAAAAAAAAAAAAAATTTGGATTTTTTCTAAGTACAAAATCGAGAGAGGCTAAAAATCACCTCTTTTTCCTTCTCTCGATCAGACACTTAGAAAAAAAACGGGAAAAAAAAAATAATAATTTTTATTTTTTATTTTTTTCTAAGTACAAAATCGAGAGAGGCTAAAAATCACCTCTTTTTCCTTCTCTCGATCAGACACTTAGAAAAAAAACGGAAAAAAAAAAAAAAAAAAATTTGGATTTTTTCTTAGTACAAAATCGAGAGAGGCTAAAAATCACCTCTTTTTCCTTCCTCAATCAGACACTTAGAAAAAAAACGGGAAAAAAAAAAAAAAAAAAAAAAAATTTGGATTTTTTTCTAAGTACAAAATCGAGAGAGGCTAAAAATCACCTCTTTTTCCTTCTCTCGATCAGACACTTAGAAAAAAAACGGAAAAAAAAAAAAAAAAAAAAAAAAAATTTGGATTTTTTTCTAAGTACAAAATCGAGAGAGGCTAAAAATCACCTATTTTTCCTTCCTCAATCAGACACTTAGAAAAAAAACGGGAAAAAAAAAAAAAAAAAAAAATTTTTTTTTTTTTCTAAGTACAAAATCGAGAGAGGCTAAAAATCACCTCTTTTTCCTTCTCTCGCAGACACTTAGAAAAAAAACGGAAAAAAAAAAAAAAAAAATTTGGATTTTTTCTAAGTACAAAATCGAGAGAGGCTAAAAATCACCTCTTTTTCCTTCCTCAATCAGACACTTAGAAAAAAAACGGGAAAAAAAAAAAAAAAAAAAAATTTGGATTTTTTCTCAGTACAAAATCGAGAGAGGCTAAAAATCACCTCTTTTTCCTTCCTCAATCAGACACTTAGAAAAAAAACGGGAAAAAAAAAAAAAAAAAAAAATTGGATTTTTTCTAAGTACAAAATCGAGAGAGGCTAAAAATCACCACTTTTTCCTTCTCTCGATCAGACACTTAGAAAAAAAACGGAAAAAAAAAAAAAAAAAATTTGGATTTTTTCTAAGTACAAAATCGAGAGAGGCTAAAAATCACCTCTTTTTCCTTCCTCAATCAGACACTTAGAAAAAAAACGGGAAAAAAAAAAAAAAAAAAAAATTTGGATTTTTTCTAAGTACAAAATCGAGAGAGGCTAAAAATCACCTCTTTTTCCTTCTCTCGATCAGACACTTAGAAAAAAAACGGAAAAAAAAAAAAAAAAATTTGGATTTTTTCTTAGTACAAAATCGAGAGAGGCAAAAAATCACCTCTTTTTCCTTCTCTCGATCAGACACTTAGAAAAAAAACGGAAAAAAAAAAAAATAAAATTTGGATTTTTTCTAAGTACAAAATCGAGAGAGGCTAAAAATCACCTCTTTTTCCTTCCTCAATCAGACACTTAGAAAAAAAACGGGAAAAAAACAAAAAAAAAAATTTGGATTTTTTCTAAGTACAAAATCGAGAGAGGCTAAAAATCACCACTTTTTCCTTCTCTCGATCAGACACTTAGAAAAAAATCGGAAAAAAAAAAAAAAAAAATTTGGATTTTTTCTAAGTACAAAATCGAGAGAGGCTAAAAATCACCTCTTTTTCCTTCCTCAATCAGACACTTAGAAAAAAAACGGGAAAAAAAAAAAAAAAAAAAAATTTGGATTTTTTCTAAGTACAAAATCGAGAGAGGCTAAAAATCACCTCTTTTTCCTTCCTCAATCAGACACTTAGAAAAAAAACGGGAAAAAAAAAAAAAAAAAAAAAAAAATTTGGATTTTTTTCTAAGTACAAAATCGAGAGAGGCTAAAAATCACCTCTTTTTCCTTCTCTCGATCAGACACTTAGAAAAAAAACGGAAAAAAAAAAAAAAAAAATAAAATAATTTGGATTTTTTTCTAAGTACAAAATCGAGAGAGGCTAAAAATCACCTCTTTTTCCTTCCTCAATCAGACACTTAGAAAAAAAACGGGAAAAAAAAAAAAAAAAAAAAAAAATTTTTTATTTTTTTCTAAGTACAAAATCGAGAGAGGCTAAAAATCACCTCTTTTTCCTTCTCTCGCAGACACTTAGAAAAAAAACGGAAAAAAAAAAAAAAAAAATTTGGATTTTTTCTAAGTACAAAATCGAGAGAGGCTAAAAATCACCTCTTTTTCCTTCCTCAATCAGACACTTAGAAAAAAAACGGGAAAAAAAAAAAAAAAAAAATTTGGATTTTTTCTTAGTACAAAATCGAGAGAGGCTAAAAATCACCTCTTTTTCCTTCCTCAATCAGACACTTAGAAAAAAAACGGGGAAAAAAAAAAAAAAAAAAATTTGGATTTTTTCTAAGTACAAAATCGAGAGAGGCTAAAAATCACCACTTTTTCCTTCTCTCGATCAGACACTAAGAAAAAAAACGGAAAAAAAAAAAAAAAAAATTTGGATTTTTTCTAAGTACAAAATCGAGAGAGGCTAAAAATCACCTCTTTTTCCTTCCTCAATCAGACACTTAGAAAAAAAACGGGAAAAAAAAAAAAAAAAAAAAATTTGGATTTTTTCTTAGTACAAAATCGAGAGAGGCTAAAAATCACCTCTTTTTCCTTCCTCAATCAGACACTTAGAAAAAAAACGGGAAAAAAAAAAAAAAAAAAAAAAATTTGGATTTTTTTCTAAGTACAAAATCGAGAGAGGCTAAAAATCACCTCTTTTTCCTTCTCTCGATCAGACACTTAGAAAAAAAACGGAAAAAAAAAAAAAATAAAATAAAAATTTGGATTTTTTTCTAAGTACAAAATCGAGAGAGGCTAAAAATCACCTATTTTTCCTTCCTCAATCAGACACTTAGAAAAAAAACGGGAAAAAAAAAAAAAAAAAAAATTGTTTTTTTTTTTTTTCTAAGTACAAAATCGAGAGAGGCTAAAAATCACCTCTTTTTCCTTCTCTCGCAGACACTTAGAAAAAAAACGGAAAAAAAAAAAAAAAAAATTTTGATTTTTTCTAAGTACAAAATCGAGAGAGGCTAAAAATCACCTCTTTTTCCTTCCTCAATCAGACACTTAGAAAAAAAACGGGAAAAAAAAAAAAAAAAAAAATTTGGATTTTTTCTCAGTACAAAATCGAGAGAGGCTAAAAATCACCTCTTTTTCCTTCCTCAATCAGACACTTAGAAAAAAAACGGGAAAAAAAAAAAAAAAAAAAAAATTGGATTTTTTCTAAGTACAAAATCGAGAGAGGCTAAAAATCACCACTTTTTCCTTCTCTCGATCAGAAACTTAGAAAAAAACCGGAAAAAAAAAAAAAAAAAATTTGGATTTTTTCTAAGTACAAAATCGAGAGAGGCTAAAAATCACCTCTTTTTCCTTCCTCAATCAGACACTTAGAAAAAAAACGGGAAAAAAAAAAAAAAAAAAAATTTGGATTTTTTCTAAGTACAAAATCGAGAGAGGCTAAAAATCACCTCTTTTTCCTTCTCTCGATCAGACACTTAGAAAAAAAACGGAAAAAAAAAAAAAAAAATTTGGATTTTTTCTTAGTACAAAATCGAGAGAGGCAAAAAATCACCTCTTTTTCATTCTCTCGATCAGACACTTAGAAAAAAAACGGAAAAAAAAAAAAAAAAAATTTGGATTTTTTCTAAGTACAAAATCGAGAGAGGCTAAAAATCACCTCTTTTTCCTTCCTCAATCAGACACTTAGAAAAAAAACGGGAAAAAAAAAAAAAAAAAAAAATTTGGATTTTTTCTAAGTACAAAATCGAGAGAGGCTAAAAATCACCACTTTTTCCTTCTCTCGATCAGACACTTAGAAAAAAAACGGAAAAAAAAAAAAAAAAAATTTGGATTTTTTCTAAGTACAAAATCGAGAGAGGCTAAAAATCACCTCTTTTTCCTTCCTCAATCAGACACTTAGAAAAAAAACGGGAAAAAAAAAAAAAAAAAAAAATTGGATTTTTTCTAAGTACAAAATCGAGAGAGGCTAAAAATCACCTCTTTTTCCTTCCTCAATCAGACACTTAGAAAAAAAACGGGAAAAAAAAAAAAAAAAAAAAAAATTTGGATTTTTTTCTAAGTACAAAATCGAGAGAGGCTAAAAATCACCTCTTTTTCCTTCTCTCGATCAGACACTTAGAAAAAAAACGGAAAAAAAAAAAAAAAAAAAAAAAAAAAATTTGGATTTTTTTCTAAGTACAAAATCGAGAGAGGCTAAAAATCACCTCTTTTTCCTTCCTCAATCAGACACTTAGAAAAAAAACGGGAAAAAAAAAAAAAAAAAAAAAAAATTTTTTATTTTTTTCTAAGTACAAAATCGAGAGAGGCTAAAAATCACCTCTTTTTCCTTCTCTCGCAGACACTTAGAAAAAAAACGGAAAAAAAAAAAAAAAAAATTTGGATTTTTTCTAAGTACAAAATCGAGAGAGGCTAAAAATCACCTCTTTTTCCTTCCTCAATCAGACACTTAGAAAAAAAACGGGAAAAAAAAAAAAAAAAAAAAATTTGGATTTTTTCTAAGTACAAAATCGAGAGAGGCTAAAAATCACCTCTTTTTCCTTCCTCAATCAGACACTTAGAAAAAAAACGGGAAAAAAAAAAAAAAAAAAAAAAAATTTGGATTTTTTTCTAAGTACAAAATCGAGAGAGGCTAAAAATCACCTCTTTTTCCTTCTCTCGATCAGACACTTAGAAAAAAAACGGAAAAAAAAAAAAAAAAAAAAAAAAAAATTTGGATTTTTTTCTAAGTACAAAATCGAGAGAGGCTAAAAATCACCTCTTTTTCCTTCCTCAATCAGACACTTAGAAAAAAAACGGGAAAAAAAAAAAAAAAAAAAAAAAAAATTTTTATTTTTTTCTAAGTACAAAATCGAGAGAGGCTAAAAATCACCTCTTTTTCCTTCTCTCGCAGACACTTAGAAAAAAAACGGAAAAAAAAAAAAAAAAAATTTGGATTTTTTCTAAGTACAAAATCGAGAGAGGCTAAAAATCACCTCTTTTTCCTTCCTCAATCAGACACTTAGAAAAAAAACGGGAAAAAAAAAAAAAAAAAAAAATTTGGATTTTTTCTAAGTACAAAATCGAGAGAGGCTAAAAATCACCTCTTTTTCCTTCCTCAATCAGACACTTAGAAAAAAAACGGGGAAAAAAAAAAAAAAAAAAAATTTGGATTTTTTCTAAGTACAAAATCGAGAGAGGCTAAAAATCACCACTTTTTCCTTCTCTCGATCAGACACTAAGAAAAAAAACGGAAAAAAAAAAAAAAAAAATTTGGATTTTTTCTAAGTACAAAATCGAGAGAGGCTAAAAATCACCTCTTTTTCCTTCCTCAATCAGACACTTAGAAAAAAAACGGGAAAAAAAAAAAAAAAAAAAAATTTGGATTTTTTCTTAGTACAAAATCGAGAGAGGCTAAAAATCACCTCTTTTTCCTTCCTCAATCAGACACTTAGAAAAAAAACGGGAAAAAAAAAAAAAAAAAAAAAAAAATTGGATTTTTTTCTAAGTACAAAATCGAGAGAGGCTAAAAATCACCTCTTTTTCCTTCTCTCGATCAGACACTTAGAAAAAAAACGGAAAAAAAAAAAAAAAAAAAAAAAATTTGGATTTTTTTCTAAAGTACAAAATCGAGAGAGGCTAAAAATCACCTATTTTTCCTTCCTCAATCAGACACTTAGAAAAAAAACGGGAAAAAAAAAAAAAAAAAAAAATTTTTTTTTTTTTTTCTAAGTACAAAATCGAGAGAGGCTAAAAATCACCTCTTTTTCCTTCTCTCGCAGACACTTAGAAAAAAAACGGAAAAAAAAAAAAAAAAAATTTGGATTTTTTCTAAGTACAAAATCGAGAGAGGCTAAAAATCACCTCTTTTTCCTTCCTCAATCAGACACTTAGAAAAAAAACGGGAAAAAAAAAAAAAAAAAAAATTTGGATTTTTTCTCAGTACAAAATCGAGAGAGGCTAAAAATCACCTCTTTTTCCTTCCTCAATCAGACACTTAGAAAAAAAACGGGAAAAAAAAAAAAAAAAAAAAATTGGATTTTTTCTAAGTACAAAATCGAGAGAGGCTAAAAATCACCACTTTTTCCTTCTCTCGATCAGACACTTAGAAAAAAAACGGAAAAAAAAAAAAAAAAAATTTGGATTTTTTCTAAGTACAAAATCGAGAGAGGCTAAAAATCACCTCTTTTTCCTTCCTCAATCAGACACTTAGAAAAAAAACGGGAAAAAAAAAAAAAAAAAAAAATTTGGATTTTTTCTAAGTACAAAATCGAGAGAGGCTAAAAATCACCTCTTTTTCCTTCTCTCGATCAGACACTTAGAAAAAAAACGGAAAAAAAAAAAAAAAAATTTGGATTTTTTCTTAGTACAAAATCGAGAGAGGCAAAAAATCACCTCTTTTTCCTTCTCTCGATCAGACACTTAGAAAAAAAACGGAAAAAAAAAAAAAAAAAATTTGGATTTTTTCTAAGTACAAAATCGAGAGAGGCTAAAAATCACCTCTTTTTCCTTCCTCAATCAGACACTTAGAAAAAAAACGGGAAAAAAAAAAAAAAAAAAAAATTTGGATTTTTTCTAAGTACAAAATCGAGAGAGGCTAAAAATCACCACTTTTTCCTTCTCTCGATCAGACACTTAGAAAAAAAACGGAAAAAAAAAAAAAAAAAATTTGGATTTTTTCTAAGTACAAAATCGAGAGAGGCTAAAAATCACCTCTTTTTCCTTCCTCAATCAGACACTTAGAAAAAAAACGGGAAAAAAAAAAAAAAAAAAAAATTTGGATTTTTTCTAAGTACAAAATCGAGAGAGGCTAAAAATCACCTCTTTTTCCTTCCTCAATCAGACACTTAGAAAAAAAACGGGAAAAAAAAAAAAAAAAAAAAAAAATTTGGATTTTTTTCTAAGTACAAAATTGAGAGAGGCTAAAAATCACCTCTTTTTCCTTCTCTCGATCAGACACTTAGAAAAAAAACGGAAAAAAAAAAAAAAAAAAAAAAAAAAATTTGGATTTTTTTCTAAGTACAAAATCGAGAGAGGCTAAAAATCACCTCTTTTTCCTTCCTCAATCAGACACTTAGAAAAAAAACGGGAAAAAAAAAAAAAAAAAAAAATTTGGATTTTTTCTAAGTACAAAATCGAGAGAGGCTAAAAATCACCTCTTTTTCCTTCCTCAATCAGACACTTAGAAAAAAAACGGGAAAAAAAAAAAAAAAAAAAAAAAATTTGGATTTTTTTCTAAGTACAAAATCGAGAGAGGCTAAAAATCACCTCTTTTTCCTTCTCTCGATCAGACACTTAGAAAAAAAACGGAAAAAAAAAAAAAAAAAAAAAAAAAAATTTGGATTTTTTTGTAAGTACAAAATCGAGAGAGGCTAAAAATCACCTCTTTTTCCTTCCTCAATCAGACACTTAGAAAAAAAACGGGAAAAAAAAAAAAAAAAAAAAAATTTTTTATTTTTTTCTAAGTACAAAATCGAGAGAGGCTAAAAATCACCTCTTTTTCCTTCTCTCGCAGACACTTAGAAAAAAAACGGAAAAAAAAAAAAAAAAAATTTGGATTTTTTCTAAGTACAAAATCGAGAGAGGCTAAAAATCACCTCTTTTTCCTT
>NW_026908196.1:25000-32500 GCF_033978785.1 Entelurus aequoreus | reverse complement strand
AAAAAAAAAAAATTTGGATTTTTTCTAAGTACAAAATCGAGAGAGGCTAAAAATCACCTCTTTTTCCTTCTCTCGATCAGACACTTAGAAAAAAAACGGGAAAAAAAAAAAAAATTGGATTTTTTCTAAGTACAAAATCGAGAGAGGCTAAAAACCACCTCTTTTTCCTTCTCTCGATCAGACACTTCGAAAAAAAACGGGAAAAAAAAAAAAAAAATTGGGATTTTTTCTAAGTACAAAATCGAGAGAGGCTAAAAATCACCTCTTTTTCCTTCTCTCGATCAGACACTTAGAAAAAAAACGGAAAAAAAAAAAAAAAAAAAATTGGATTTTTTCTATGTACAAAATCGAGAGAGGCTAAAAATCACCTCTTTTTCCTTCCTCGATCAGACACTTAGAAAAAAAACGGGGGAAAAAAAAAAATAAAAAAAAATAATTTGGATTTTTTTCTAAGTACAAAATCGAGAGAGGCTAAAAATCACCTCTTTTTCCTTCCTCGATCAGACACTTAGAAAAAAAACGGGGAAAAAAAAAAAAAAAAAAAAATTTGGATTTTTTTCTAAGTACAAAATCGAGAGAGGCTAAAAATCACCTCTTTTTCCTTCTCTCGATCAGACACTTAGAAAAAAAACGGGAAAAAAAAAAAAAAATTTGGATTTTTTCTAAGTACAAAATCGAGAGAGGCTAAAAATCACCTCTTTTTCCTTCTCTCGATCAGACACTTAGAAAAAAAACGGAAAAAAAAAAAAAAAAAATTTGGATTTTTTCTAAGTACAAAATCGAGAGAGGCTAAAAATCACCTCTTTTTCCTTCCTCGATCAGACACTTAGAAAAAAAACGGGGAAAAAAAAAAAAAAAAAAAAAAATTTGGATTTTTTTCTAAGTACAAAATCGAGAGAGGCTAAAAATCACCTCTTTTTCCTTCTCTCGATCAGACACTTAGAAAAAAAACGGAAAAAAAAAAAAAAAAAATTTGGATTTTTTCTAAGTACAAAATCGAGAGAGGCTAAAAATCACCTCTTTTTCCTTCCTCGATCAGACACTTAGAAAAAAAACGGAAAAAAAAAAAAAAAAAAAAAAACATTTGGATTTTTTTCTAAGTACAAAATCGAGAGAGGCTAAAAATCACCTCTTTTTCCTTCTCTCGATCAGACACTTAGAAAAAAACGGAAAAAAAAAAAAAAAAAATTTGGATTTTTTCTAAGTACAAAATCGAGAGAGGCTAAAAATCACCTCTTTTTCCTTCTCTCGATCAGACACTTAGAAAAAAAACGGGAAAAAAAAAAAAAATTGGATTTTTTCTAAGTACAAAATCGAGAGAGGCTAAAAACCACCTCTTTTTCCTTCTCTCGATCAGACACTTCGAAAAAAAACGGGAAAAAAAAAAAAAAAATTGGGATTTTTTCTAAGTACAAAATCGAGAGAGGCTAAAAATCACCTCTTTTTCCTTCTCTCGATCAGACACTTAGAAAAAAAACGGAAAAAAAAAAAAAAAAAAAATTGGATTTTTTCTATGTACAAAATCGAGAGAGGCTAAAAATCACCTCTTTTTCCTTCCTCGATCAGACACTTAGAAAAAAAACGGGGGAAAAAAAAAAATAAAAAAAAATAATTTGGATTTTTTTCTAAGTACAAAATCGAGAGAGGCTAAAAATCACCTCTTTTTCCTTCCTCGATCAGACACTTAGAAAAAAAACGGGAAAAAAAAAAAAAAAAAAAAAATTTGGATTTTTTTCTAAGTACAAAATCGAGAGAGGCTAAAAATCACCTCTTTTTCCTTCTCTCGATCAGACACTTAGAAAAAAAATGGAAAAAAAAAAGAAAAAAATTTGGATTTTTTCTAAGTACAAAATCGAGAGAGGCTAAAAATCACCTCTTTTTCCTTCTCTCGATCAGACACTTAGAAAAAAAACGGGAAAAAAAAAAAAAAAATTGGATTTTTTCTAAGTACAAAATCGAGAGAGGCTAAAAATCACCTCTTTTTCCTTCTCTCGATCAGACACTTCGAAAAAAACGGGAAAAAAAAAAAAAAAATGTGGATTTTTTCTAAGTACAAAATCGAGAGAGGCTAAAAATCACCTCTTTTTCCTTCTCTCGATCAGACACTTAGAAAAAAAACGGAAAAAAAAAAAAAAAAAATTTGGATTTTTTCTAAGTACAAAATCGAGAGAGGCTAAAAATCACCTCTTTTTCCTTCTCTCGATCAGACACTTAGAAAAAAAACGGGAAAAAAAAAAAAATAATTTTTATTTTTTATTTTTTTCTAAGTACAAAATCGAGAGAGGCTAAAAATCACCTCTTTTTCCTTCTCTCGATCAGACACTTAGAAAAAAAACGGAAAAAAAAAAAAAAAAAATTTGGATTTTTTCTTAGTACAAAATCGAGAGAGGCTAAAAATCACCTCTTTTTCCTTCCTCAATCAGACACTTAGAAAAAAAACGGGAAAAAAAAAAAAAAAAAAAAAAAATTTGGATTTTTTTCTAAGTACAAAATCGAGAGAGGCTAAAAATCACCTATTTTTCCTTCCTCAATCAGACACTTAGAAAAAAAACGGGGAAAAAAAAAAAAAAAAAAATTTTTTTTTTTTTTTTCTAAGTACAAAATCGAGAGAGGCTAAAAATCACCTCTTTTTCCTTCTCTCGCAGACACTTAGAAAAAAAACGGGAAAAAAAAAAAAATAATTTTTATTTTTTATTTTTTTCTAAGTACAAAATCGAGAGAGGCTAAAAATCACCTCTTTTTCCTTCTCTCGATCAGACACTTAGAAAAAAAACGGAAAAAAAAAAAAAAAAAATTGGATTTTTTCTATGTACAAAATCGAGAGAGGCTAAAAATCACCTCTTTTTCCTTCCTCGATCAGACACTTAGAAAAAAAACGGGGGAAAAAAAAAAATAAAAAAAAATAATTTGGATTTTTTTCTAAGTACAAAATCGAGAGAGGCTAAAAATCACCTCTTTTTCCTTCCTCGATCAGACACTTAGAAAAAAAACGGGAAAAAAAAAAAAAAAAAAAAAAATTTGGATTTTTTTCTAAGTACAAAATCGAGAGAGGCTAAAAATCACCTCTTTTTCCTTCTCTCGATCAGACACTTAGAAAAAAAATGGAAAAAAAAAAGAAAAAAATTTGGATTTTTTCTAAGTACAAAATCGAGAGAGGCTAAAAATCACCTCTTTTTCCTTCTCTCGATCAGACACTTAGAAAAAAAACGGGAAAAAAAAAAAAAAAATTGGATTTTTTCTAAGTACAAAATCGAGAGAGGCTAAAAATCACCTCTTTTTCCTTCTCTCGATCAGACACTTCGAAAAAAACGGGAAAAAAAAAAAAAAAATGTGGATTTTTTCTAAGTACAAAATCGAGAGAGGCTAAAAATCACCTCTTTTTCCTTCTCTCGATCAGACACTTAGAAAAAAAACGGAAAAAAAAAAAAAAAAAATTTGGATTTTTTCTAAGTACAAAATCGAGAGAGGCTAAAAATCACCTCTTTTTCCTTCTCTCGATCAGACACTTAGAAAAAAAACGGGAAAAAAAAAAAAATAATTTTTATTTTTTATTTTTTTCTAAGTACAAAATCGAGAGAGGCTAAAAATCACCTCTTTTTCCTTCTCTCGATCAGACACTTAGAAAAAAAACGGAAAAAAAAAAAAAAAAAATTTGGATTTTTTCTTAGTACAAAATCGAGAGAGGCTAAAAATCACCTCTTTTTCCTTCCTCAATCAGACACTTAGAAAAAAAACGGGAAAAAAAAAAAAAAAAAAAAAAAAATTTGGATTTTTTTCTAAGTACAAAATCGAGAGAGGCTAAAAATCACCTATTTTTCCTTCCTCAATCAGACACTTAGAAAAAAAACGGGGAAAAAAAAAAAAAAAAAAATTTTTTTTTTTTTTTCTAAGTACAAAATCGAGAGAGGCTAAAAATCACCTCTTTTTCCTTCTCTCGCAGACACTTAGAAAAAAAACGGAAAAAAAAAAAAAAAAAATTTGGATTTTTTCTAAGTACAAAATCGAGAGAGGCTAAAAATCACCTCTTTTTCCTTTCTCAATCAGACACTTAGAAAAAAAACGGGAAAAAAAAAAAAAAAAAAAATTTGGATTTTTTCTCAGTACAAAATCGAGAGAGGCTAAAAATCACCTCTTTTTCCTTCCTCAATCAGACACTTAGAAAAAAAACGGGAAAAAAAAAAAAAAAAAAAAATTGGATTTTTTCTAAGTACAAAATCGAGAGAGGCTAAAAATCACCTCTTTTTCCTTCTCTCGATCAGACACTTAGAAAAAAAACGGGAAAAAAAAAAAAAAATTGGGATTTTTTCTAAGTACAAAATCGAGAGAGGCTAAAAATCACCTCTTTTTCCTTCTCTCGATCAGACACTTCGAAAAAAAACGGAAAAAAAAAAAATAAAAATTTGGATTTTTTCTAAGTACAAAATCGAGAGAGGCTAAAAATCACCTCTTTTTCCTTCTCTCGATCAGACACTTAGAAAAAAAAACGGAAAAAAAAAAAAAAAAAAAAAAATTTGGATTTTTTTCTAAGTACAAAATCGAGAGAGGCTAAAAATCACCTCTTTTTCCTTCTCTCGATCAGACACTTAGAAAAAAAAACGGGAAAAAAAAAAAAAATTGGATTTTTTCTAAGTACAAAATCGAGAGAGGCTAAAAATCACATCTTTTTCCTTCTCTCGATCAGACACTTCGAAAAAAAACGGAAAAAAAAAAAATAAAAAATTGGATTTTTTTCTAAGTACAAAATCGAGAGAGGCTAAAAATCACCTCTTTTTCCTTCTCTCGATCAGACACTTAGAAAAAAAACGGAAAAAAAAAAAAAAAAAAAAAAAACATTTGGATTTTTTTCTAAGTACAAAATCGAGAGAGGCTAAAAATCACCTCTTTTTCCTTCTCTCGATCAGACACTTAGAAAAAAAACGGAAAAAAAAAAAAAAAAAATTTGGATTTTTTCTAAGTACAAAATCGAGAGAGGCTAAAAATCACCTCTTTTTCCTTCTCTCGATCAGACACTTAGAAAAAAAACGGGAAAAAAAAAAAAAATTGGATTTTTTCTAAGTACAAAATCGAGAGAGGCTAAAAACCACCTCTTTTTCCTTCTCTCGATCAGACACTTCGAAAAAAAACGGGAAAAAAAAAAAAAAAATTGGGATTTTTTCTAAGTACAAAATCGAGAGAGGCTAAAAATCACCTCTTTTTCCTTCTCTCGATCAGACACTTAGAAAAAAAACGGAAAAAAAAAAAAAAAAAAAATTGGATTTTTTCTATGTACAAAATCGAGAGAGGCTAAAAATCACCTCTTTTTCCTTCCTCGATCAGACACTTAGAAAAAAAACGGGGGAAAAAAAAAAAAAAAAAAAAAAATTTGGATTTTTTTCTAAGTACAAAATCGAGAGAGGCTAAAAATCACCTCTTTTTCCTTCCTCGATCAGACACTTAGAAAAAAAACGGAAAAAAAAAAAAAAAAATTTGGATTTTTTCTAAGTACAAAATCGAGAGAGGCTAAAAATCACCTCTTTTTCCTTCCTCGATCAGACACTTAGAAAAAAAACGGGAAAAAAAAAAAAAAAAAAAAAATTTGGATTTTTTTCTAAGTACAAAATCGAGAGAGGCTAAAAATCACCTCTTTTTCCTTCTCTCGATCAGACACTTAGAAAAAAAACGGAAAAAAAAAAAAAAAAAATTTGGATTTTTTCTAAGTACAAAATCGAGAGAGGCTAAAAATCACCTCTTTTTCCTTCTCTCGATCAGACACTTAGAAAAAAAACGGGAAAAAAAAAAAAAAATTGGATTTTTTCTAAGTACAAAATCGAGAGAGGCTAAAAACCACCTCTTTTTCCTTCTCTCGATCAGACACTTCGAAAAAAAACGGGAAAAAAAAAAAAAAAATTGGGATTTTTTCTAAGTACAAAATCGAGAGAGGCTAAAAATCACCTCTTTTTCCTTCTCTCGATCAGACACTTAGAAAAAAAACGGAAAAAAAAAAAAAAAAAAAATTGGATTTTTTCTATGTACAAAATCGAGAGAGGCTAAAAATCACCTCTTTTTCCTTCCTCGATCAGACACTTAGAAAAAAAACGGGGGAAAAAAAAAAATAAAAAAAAATAATTTGGATTTTTTTCTAAGTACAAAATCGAGAGAGGCTAAAAATCACCTCTTTTTCCTTCCTCGATCAGACACTTAGAAAAAAAACGGGGAAAAAAAAAAAAAAAAAAAAAATTTGGATTTTTTTCTAAGTACAAAATCGAGAGAGGCTAAAAATCACCTCTTTTTCCTTCTCTCGATCAGACACTTAGAAAAAAAACGGGAAAAAAAAAAAAAAATTTGGATTTTTTCTAAGTACAAAATCGAGAGAGGCTAAAAATCACCTCTTTTTCCTTCTCTCGATCAGACACTTAGAAAAAAAACGGAAAAAAAAAAAAAAAAAATTTGGATTTTTTCTAAGTACAAAATCGAGAGAGGCTAAAAATCACCTCTTTTTCCTTCCTCGATCAGACACTTAGAAAAAAAACGGGGAAAAAAAAAAAAAAAAAAAAAAATTTGGATTTTTTTCTAAGTACAAAATCGAGAGAGGCTAAAAATCACCTCTTTTTCCTTCTCTCGATCAGACACTTAGAAAAAAAACGGAAAAAAAAAAAAAAAAAATTTGGATTTTTTCTAAGTACAAAATCGAGAGAGGCTAAAAATCACCTCTTTTTCCTTCCTCGATCAGACACTTAGAAAAAAAACGGGAAAAAAAAAAAAAATTGGATTTTTTCTAAGTACAAAATCGAGAGAGGCTAAAAACCACCTCTTTTTCCTTCTCTCGATCAGACACTTCGAAAAAAAACGGGAAAAAAAAAAAAAAAATTGGGATTTTTTCTAAGTACAAAATCGAGAGAGGCTAAAAATCACCTCTTTTTCCTTCTCTCGATCAGACACTTAGAAAAAAAACGGAAAAAAAAAAAAAAAAAAAATTGGATTTTTTCTATGTACAAAATCGAGAGAGGCTAAAAATCACCTCTTTTTCCTTCCTCGATCAGACACTTAGAAAAAAAACGGGGGAAAAAAAAAAAAAAAAAAAAAAAATTTGGATTTTTTTCTAAGTACAAAATCGAGAGAGGCTAAAAATCACCTCTTTTTCCTTCCTCGATCAGACACTTAGAAAAAAAACGGAAAAAAAAAAAAAAAAATTTGGATTTTTTCTAAGTACAAAATCGAGAGAGGCTAAAAATCACCTCTTTTTCCTTCCTCGATCAGACACTTAGAAAAAAAACGGGAAAAAAAAAAAAAAAAAAAAAATTTGGATTTTTTTCTAAGTACAAAATCGAGAGAGGCTAAAAATCACCTCTTTTTCCTTCTCTCGATCAGACACTTAGAAAAAAAACGGAAAAAAAAAAAAAAAAAATTTGGATTTTTTCTAAGTACAAAATCGAGAGAGGCTAAAAATCACCTCTTTTTCCTTCTCTCGATCAGACACTTAGAAAAAAAAACGGGAAAAAAAAAAAAAATTGGATTTTTTCT
>NW_026908196.1:12500-20000 GCF_033978785.1 Entelurus aequoreus | reverse complement strand
AAATGTGGATTTTTTCTAAGTACAAAATCGAGAGAGGCTAAAAATCACCTCTTTTTCCTTCTCTCGATCAGACACTTAGAAAAAAAACGGAAAAAAAAAAAAAAAAATTTGGATTTTTTCTAAGTACAAAATCGAGAGAGGCTAAAAATCACCTCTTTTTCCTTCCTCGATCAGACACTTAGAAAAAAAACGGGAAAAAAAAAAAAAAAAAAAAAAATTTGGATTTTTTTCTAAGTACAAAATCGAGAGAGGCTAAAAATCACCTCTTTTTCCTTCTCTCGATCAGACACTTAGAAAAAAAATGGAAAAAAAAAAGAAAAAAATTTGGATTTTTTCTAAGTACAAAATCGAGAGAGGCTAAAAATCACCTCTTTTTCCTTCTCTCGATCAGACACTTAGAAAAAAAACGGGAAAAAAAAAAAAAAAATTGGATTTTTTCTAAGTACAAAATCGAGAGAGGCTAAAAATCACCTCTTTTTCCTTCTCTCGATCAGACACTTCGAAAAAAACGGGAAAAAAAAAAAAAAAATGTGGATTTTTTCTAAGTACAAAATCGAGAGAGGCTAAAAATCACCTCTTTTTCCTTCTCTCGATCAGACACTTAGAAAAAAAACGGAAAAAAAAAAAAAAAAAATTTGGATTTTTTCTAAGTACAAAATCGAGAGAGGCTAAAAATCACCTCTTTTTCCTTCTCTCGATCAGACACTTAGAAAAAAAACGGGAAAAAAAAAAAAATAATTTTTATTTTTTATTTTTTTCTAAGTACAAAATCGAGAGAGGCTAAAAATCACCTCTTTTTCCTTCTCTCGATCAGACACTTAGAAAAAAAACGGAAAAAAAAAAAAAAAAAATTTGGATTTTTTCTTAGTACAAAATCGAGAGAGGCTAAAAATCACCTCTTTTTCCTTCCTCAATCAGACACTTAGAAAAAAAACGGGAAAAAAAAAAAAAAAAAAAAAAAAATTTGGATTTTTTTCTAAGTACAAAATCGAGAGAGGCTAAAAATCACCTATTTTTCCTTCCTCAATCAGACACTTAGAAAAAAAACGGGGAAAAAAAAAAAAAAAAAAATTTTTTTTTTTTTTTTCTAAGTACAAAATCGAGAGAGGCTAAAAATCACCTCTTTTTCCTTCTCTCGCAGACACTTAGAAAAAAAACGGAAAAAAAAAAAAAAAAAATTTGGATTTTTTCTAAGTACAAAATCGAGAGAGGCTAAAAATCACCTCTTTTTCCTTTCTCAATCAGACACTTAGAAAAAAAACGGGAAAAAAAAAAAAAAAAAAAAATTTGGATTTTTTCTCAGTACAAAATCGAGAGAGGCTAAAAATCACCTCTTTTTCCTTCCTCAATCAGACACTTAGAAAAAAAACGGGAAAAAAAAAAAAAAAAAAAAATTGGATTTTTTCTAAGTACAAAATCGAGAGAGGCTAAAAATCACCTCTTTTTCCTTCTCTCGATCAGACACTTAGAAAAAAAACGGGAAAAAAAAAAAAAAATTGGGATTTTTTCTAAGTACAAAATCGAGAGAGGCTAAAAATCACCTCTTTTTCCTTCTCTCGATCAGACACTTCGAAAAAAAACGGAAAAAAAAAAAATAAAAATTTGGATTTTTTCTAAGTACAAAATCGAGAGAGGCTAAAAATCACCTCTTTTTCCTTCTCTCGATCAGACACTTAGAAAAAAAAACGGAAAAAAAAAAAAAAAAAAAAAAATTTGGATTTTTTTCTAAGTACAAAATCGAGAGAGGCTAAAAATCACCTCTTTTTCCTTCTCTCGATCAGACACTTAGAAAAAAAACGGGAAAAAAAAAAAAAATTGGATTTTTTCTAAGTACAAAATCGAGAGAGGCTAAAAATCACATCTTTTTCCTTCTCTCGATCAGACACTTCGAAAAAAAACGGAAAAAAAAAAAATAAAAAATTGGATTTTTTTCTAAGTACAAAATCGAGAGAGGCTAAAAATCACCTCTTTTTCCTTCTCTCGATCAGACACTTAGAAAAAAAACGGAAAAAAAAAAAAAAAAAAAAAAAACATTTGGATTTTTTTCTAAGTACAAAATCGAGAGAGGCTAAAAATCACCTCTTTTTCCTTCTCTCGATCAGACACTTAGAAAAAAAACGGAAAAAAAAAAAAAAAAAATTTGGATTTTTTCTAAGTACAAAATCGAGAGAGGCTAAAAATCACCTCTTTTTCCTTCTCTCGATCAGACACTTAGAAAAAAAACGGGAAAAAAAAAAAAAATTGGATTTTTTCTAAGTACAAAATCGAGAGAGGCTAAAAACCACCTCTTTTTCCTTCTCTCGATCAGACACTTCGAAAAAAAACGGGAAAAAAAAAAAAAAAATTGGGATTTTTTCTAAGTACAAAATCGAGAGAGGCTAAAAATCACCTCTTTTTCCTTCTCTCGATCAGACACTTAGAAAAAAAACGGAAAAAAAAAAAAAAAAAAAATTGGATTTTTTCTATGTACAAAATCGAGAGAGGCTAAAAATCACCTCTTTTTCCTTCCTCGATCAGACACTTAGAAAAAAAACGGGGGAAAAAAAAAAAAAAAAAAAAAATTTGGATTTTTTTCTAAGTACAAAATCGAGAGAGGCTAAAAATCACCTCTTTTTCCTTCCTCGATCAGACACTTAGAAAAAAAACGGAAAAAAAAAAAAAAAAATTTGGATTTTTTCTAAGTACAAAATCGAGAGAGGCTAAAAATCACCTCTTTTTCCTTCCTCGATCAGACACTTAGAAAAAAAACGGGAAAAAAAAAAAAAAAAAAAAAATTTGGATTTTTTTCTAAGTACAAAATCGAGAGAGGCTAAAAATCACCTCTTTTTCCTTCTCTCGATCAGACACTTAGAAAAAAAACGGAAAAAAAAAAAAAAAAAATTTGGATTTTTTCTAAGTACAAAATCGAGAGAGGCTAAAAATCACCTCTTTTTCCTTCTCTCGATCAGACACTTAGAAAAAAAACGGGAAAAAAAAAAAAAATTGGATTTTTTCTAAGTACAAAATCGAGAGAGGCTAAAAACCACCTCTTTTTCCTTCTCTCGATCAGACACTTCGAAAAAAAACGGGAAAAAAAAAAAAAAAATTGGGATTTTTTCTAAGTACAAAATCGAGAGAGGCTAAAAATCACCTCTTTTTCCTTCTCTCGATCAGACACTTAGAAAAAAAACGGAAAAAAAAAAAAAAAAAAAATTGGATTTTTTCTATGTACAAAATCGAGAGAGGCTAAAAATCACCTCTTTTTCCTTCCTCGATCAGACACTTAGAAAAAAAACGGGGGAAAAAAAAAAATAAAAAAAAATAATTTGGATTTTTTTCTAAGTACAAAATCGAGAGAGGCTAAAAATCACCTCTTTTTCCTTCCTCGATCAGACACTTAGAAAAAAAACGGGGAAAAAAAAAAAAAAAAAAAAAATTTGGATTTTTTTCTAAGTACAAAATCGAGAGAGGCTAAAAATCACCTCTTTTTCCTTCTCTCGATCAGACACTTAGAAAAAAAACGGGAAAAAAAAAAAAAAATTTGGATTTTTTCTAAGTACAAAATCGAGAGAGGCTAAAAATCACCTCTTTTTCCTTCTCTCGATCAGACACTTAGAAAAAAAACGGAAAAAAAAAAAAAAAAAATTTGGATTTTTTCTAAGTACAAAATCGAGAGAGGCTAAAAATCACCTCTTTTTCCTTCCTCGATCAGACACTTAGAAAAAAAACGGGGAAAAAAAAAAAAAAAAAAAAAAATTTGGATTTTTTTCTAAGTACAAAATCGAGAGAGGCTAAAAATCACCTCTTTTTCCTTCTCTCGATCAGACACTTAGAAAAAAAACGGAAAAAAAAAAAAAAAAAATTTGGATTTTTTCTAAGTACAAAATCGAGAGAGGCTAAAAATCACCTCTTTTTCCTTCCTCGATCAGACACTTAGAAAAAAAACGGGAAAAAAAAAAAAAAAAAAAAAAACATTTGGATTTTTTTCTAAGTACAAAATCGAGAGAGGCTAAAAATCACCTCTTTTTCCTTCTCTCGATCAGACACTTAGAAAAAAACGGAAAAAAAAAAAAAAAAAATTTGGATTTTTTCTAAGTACAAAATCGAGAGAGGCTAAAAATCACCTCTTTTTCCTTCTCTCGATCAGACACTTAGAAAAAAAACGGGAAAAAAAAAAAAAATTGGATTTTTTCTAAGTACAAAATCGAGAGAGGCTAAAAACCACCTCTTTTTCCTTCTCTCGATCAGACACTTCGAAAAAAAACGGGAAAAAAAAAAAAAAATGTGGATTTTTTCTAAGTACAAAATCGAGAGAGGCTAAAAATCACCTCTTTTTCCTTCTCTCGATCAGACACTTAGAAAAAAAACGGAAAAAAAAAAAAAAAAATTTGGATTTTTTCTAAGTACAAAATCGAGAGAGGCTAAAAATCACCTCTTTTTCCTTCCTCGATCAGACACTTAGAAAAAAAACGGGAAAAAAAAAAAAAAAAAAAAAAATTTGGATTTTTTTCTAAGTACAAAATCGAGAGAGGCTAAAAATCACCTCTTTTTCCTTCTCTCGATCAGACACTTAGAAAAAAAATGGAAAAAAAAAAGAAAAAAATTTGGATTTTTTCTAAGTACAAAATCGAGAGAGGCTAAAAATCACCTCTTTTTCCTTCTCTCGATCAGACACTTAGAAAAAAAACGGGAAAAAAAAAAAAAAAATTGGATTTTTTCTAAGTACAAAATCGAGAGAGGCTAAAAATCACCTCTTTTTCCTTCTCTCGATCAGACACTTCGAAAAAAACGGGAAAAAAAAAAAAAAAATGTGGATTTTTTCTAAGTACAAAATCGAGAGAGGCTAAAAATCACCTCTTTTTCCTTCTCTCGATCAGACACTTAGAAAAAAAACGGAAAAAAAAAAAAAAAAAATTTGGATTTTTTCTAAGTACAAAATCGAGAGAGGCTAAAAATCACCTCTTTTTCCTTCTCTCGATCAGACACTTAGAAAAAAAACGGGAAAAAAAAAAAAATAATTTTTATTTTTTATTTTTTTCTAAGTACAAAATCGAGAGAGGCTAAAAATCACCTCTTTTTCCTTCTCTCGATCAGACACTTAGAAAAAAAACGGAAAAAAAAAAAAAAAAAATTTGGATTTTTTCTTAGTACAAAATCGAGAGAGGCTAAAAATCACCTCTTTTTCCTTCCTCAATCAGACACTTAGAAAAAAAACGGGAAAAAAAAAAAAAAAAAAAAAAAAATTTGGATTTTTTTCTAAGTACAAAATCGAGAGAGGCTAAAAATCACCTATTTTTCCTTCCTCAATCAGACACTTAGAAAAAAAACGGGGAAAAAAAAAAAAAAAAAAATTTTTTTTTTTTTTTTCTAAGTACAAAATCGAGAGAGGCTAAAAATCACCTCTTTTTCCTTCTCTCGCAGACACTTAGAAAAAAAACGGAAAAAAAAAAAAAAAAAATTTGGATTTTTTCTAAGTACAAAATCGAGAGAGGCTAAAAATCACCTCTTTTTCCTTTCTCAATCAGACACTTAGAAAAAAAACGGGAAAAAAAAAAAAAAAAAAAATTTGGATTTTTTCTCAGTACAAAATCGAGAGAGGCTAAAAATCACCTCTTTTTCCTTCCTCAATCAGACACTTAGAAAAAAAACGGGAAAAAAAAAAAAAAAAAAAAAATTGGATTTTTTCTAAGTACAAAATCGAGAGAGGCTAAAAATCACCTCTTTTTCCTTCTCTCGATCAGACACTTAGAAAAAAAACGGGAAAAAAAAAAAAAAATTGGGATTTTTTCTAAGTACAAAATCGAGAGAGGCTAAAAATCACCTCTTTTTCCTTCTCTCGATCAGACACTTCGAAAAAAAACGGAAAAAAAAAAAATAAAAATTTGGATTTTTTCTAAGTACAAAATCGAGAGAGGCTAAAAATCACCTCTTTTTCCTTCTCTCGATCAGACACTTAGAAAAAAAAACGGAAAAAAAAAAAAAAAAAAAAAAATTTGGATTTTTTTCTAAGTACAAAATCGAGAGAGGCTAAAAATCACCTCTTTTTCCTTCTCTCGATCAGACACTTAGAAAAAAAACGGGAAAAAAAAAAAAAATTGGATTTTTTCTAAGTACAAAATCGAGAGAGGCTAAAAATCACATCTTTTTCCTTCTCTCGATCAGACACTTCGAAAAAAAACGGAAAAAAAAAAAATAAAAAATTGGATTTTTTTCTAAGTACAAAATCGAGAGAGGCTAAAAATCACCTCTTTTTCCTTCTCTCGATCAGACACTTAGAAAAAAAACGGAAAAAAAAAAAAAAAAAAAAAAAATTTGGATTTTTTTCTAAGTACAAAATCGAGAGAGGCTAAAAATCACCTCTTTTTCCTTCTCTCGATCAGACACTTAGAAAAAAAACGGAAAAAAAAAAAAAAAAATTTGGATTTTTTCTAAGTACAAAATCGAGAGAGGCTAAAAATCACCTCTTTTTCCTTCCTCGATCAGACACTTAGAAAAAAAACGGGGAAAAAAAAAAAAAAAAAAAAAATTTGGATTTTTTTCTAAGTACAAAATCGAGAGAGGCTAAAAATCACCTCTTTTTCCTTCTCTCGATCAGACACTTAGAAAAAAAACGGGAAAAAAAAAAAAAATTTGGATTTTTTCTAAGTACAAAATCGAGAGAGGCTAAAAATCACCTCTTTTTCCTTCTCTCGATCAGACACTTAGAAAAAAAACGGAAAAAAAAAAAAAAAAAATTTGGATTTTTTCTAAGTACAAAATCGAGAGAGGCTAAAAATCACCTCTTTTTCCTTCCTCGATCAGACACTTAGAAAAAAAACGGGGAAAAAAAAAAAAAAAAAAAAAAATTTGGATTTTTTTCTAAGTACAAAATCGAGAGAGGCTAAAAATCACCTCTTTTTCCTTCTCTCGATCAGACACTTAGAAAAAAAACGGAAAAAAAAAAAAAAAAAATTTGGATTTTTTCTAAGTACAAAATCGAGAGAGGCTAAAAATCACCTCTTTTTCCTTCCTCGATCAGACACTTAGAAAAAAAACGGAAAAAAAAAAAAAAAAAAAAAAAACATTTGGATTTTTTTCTAAGTACAAAATCGAGAGAGGCTAAAAATCACCTCTTTTTCCTTCTCTCGATCAGACACTTAGAAAAAAAACGGAAAAAAAAAAAAAAAAAATTTGGATTTTTTCTAAGTACAAAATCGAGAGAGGCTAAAAATCACCTCTTTTTCCTTCTCTCGATCAGACACTTAGAAAAAAAACGGGAAAAAAAAAAAAAATTGGATTTTTTCTAAGTACAAAATCGAGAGAGGCTAAAAACCACCTCTTTTTCCTTCTCTCGATCAGACACTTCGAAAAAAAACGGGAAAAAAAAAAAAAAAATTGGGATTTTTTCTAAGTACAAAATCGAGAGAGGCTAAAAATCACCTCTTTTTCCTTCTCTCGATCAGACACTTAGAAAAAAAACGGAAAAAAAAAAAAAAAAAAAATTGGATTTTTTCTATGTACAAAATCGAGAGAGGCTAAAAA